>NC_060283.1:56097569-56370119 GCF_021613505.1 Equus quagga | reverse complement strand
TGGCAACAGATGTTAGCTCAGGGCTAATCTTCCTCCAGAAAAAAAAATAATAATAAATAAACAACTGTTCAAAAACATAAATTTAAAGAAAAAAGATATCATTATTTTCATCTCCACTCCTGCCTAGTATCAGAAGATGGAAAAGTGAGCTTGGGGAAAGAAAAAATTCCTTCTAAATAATGACCAGTGACGTTCTCAAGTTATGTCACATCATTGAAAGATTATTTGCTTTATTATTCATCTTTTTTGATACTTTGCAATATCTGATTTGTCAAAAGTTAGCCAAAAATAAATCTATTTTTTGATAATGATTATCAACATAAAGCATTTAAGCATTTAATTTTAATAGTGCATATGGTAAATAATCTGCAAAATCTATTCAGATCTATATTTTCTACTTTTGTAAAATAAATTAGTAGCTGATTATACAAAAAAATTATATCTCATCTTTGGAGCATTCCGCCCTCTAATTACTAAGGATTCTGTTTCTGCTGAAGCAAATTATTTTTCACATTAATAATTAGAAATCAGCCTTTTAATGAGGCAAAAATTCTGTTTATCCTTTTTTCTTTTCCTTTTCAAAGTTTGTACAAAATGATAATCATTTTTCTTTCTAAACAAACTACACACTTTCTGTTCTCTTTGGTTGTGCATGGATAAAGAATTGTGAAGTTTGACCAATGGCTCTCTCACATATCAGTATCTTTAATTGGCTTCCAGAGTTAATTTCAACACAATTCTAAACCTTTCTGTATCTCCCAGAATATCATTTATTTGCAAAATTTTACATAAATCAGGTTGCCAAGTCTCCATATTTTTATTCTTATCTTTATTTCTAGCCAAAGTGGAAAAAAGCAAAACCTATAGGTGTTAGAAATTTCTGTCTCAGTCAAAAATAGAAAATCATTTTACAATACAATATATGAACTATTTTAATCAACTTATACTTTTAAAGTATCATTTTTACCCCGTTAGTGAAAATTGTGCCATTTACCCTTTGAATTCCAAAAATCCTCAAATATTGAAGTTTAAATTGAGGACTGCAAACTAATTCCATTCAATTACCAAATACCACATCCTTACTTGTCATAAGCATTGTTACATGTCAATAATAACAAATACAATGTCTTCTCTATGTAGTAGGGTCTTATACAAAGAAGCAGTTCTGTAGCAATGGGAAGCAGAGAGAGAAAATAGGAATAGCCTGTTACTCACAAGAAATCAATAATCACTTTTTAAAAGCAAAATATATCATTAGAGTTTTTTGAAACTGATTTGGTTACTTCACGTTTTAATGCGACGTTAGAAGCCTTTGCTACAGAGCGTTCTGAGCAGTCCTCCGAAGCCCAAGAGGACTGTTCTGGCTTCTTCAAGTATCTGAATATATGAGAGAGAGTTTCCTCTAGTGAATTCTTATCATACTCGAGGTAATTTTATTCATATTTTGTAATCAGTGCCTCTGATTTATCATAATTTTGTTGGTTACAGCACTGAACTAACAAAGATTTGCAACTTTATCCAGTTTTCACATGGCCCTGATTGCATTGCCCTGTTTTGTTTTAACAGACTGTCAGGGTAACCCCGGCCAGTTATCTCCCAGCTATCCTGTACTCCACTGCAACCCCATCCCCTAGCACGGGTCTCACGCCTGCCGAGGAGGGCAGTACTTGGACACAGCCAGATAATGCTTGAGAGGGACATCACCAGAGTCAAACTGTCTGGGTTCAAATCCTGGGACTGCTCTTCTAACTTGGCGACCTTATGCAAATTACTTAGATACGTTTCTAAAACGTTTTAATGTTTGTAACTATTGTATGGGATCAAATGAGGTAGTACATGTACTTAGCAGTGAGCTCTTTACGTAAAAGTTTATTACTGTTATTCTTTAAATTTTTAAAAAGAAACAAATACTGGAGAGGGCTTAGATCTCAGGACACACTTCTATCCACCTGCGCTAAGAACTGTCTCCGTCTGCTCTATTCTTAAATGTTCTCTTTTATCAGGGTTTTAAGAAACCAACAGTAGTGTGATTGTGAATTCTATGGTTTGCAATTCACTGTGCTTGCTTCTGACAAGTATTGAAAAAAATTCTCTTAATAAACTTTCCGTAAGTACAACTAAGCAGAGTGATGTTTATAAATGCCTATTGTGCATGAATTTCTAAAGTGGGATTGGATATAAACATATTCTAAAAAGTCATTTCCTCAGATTCTTTCACTTTATTCCTACTAAAATGATCAGTGATGGTATAATAAAACTTCTTGTCAAAAATAAAAGATTGTCATAAAAAATGCTTGTGATAAGAACTAGAATAAGAGAAATGTAGCCAGTTAAAGAGATAAAGAAAGTGGAGTCAATGTGAACAATGATAGTGGATCATGATTTATATTAAAAAGACATTTAAACTAATGGAATTATCTGTTTGTTTTCCAGTGAATAAGCCTGTGTGTTTGGAAGCAGTAGCATCTGTTCTTATATAATAATATATGAAAGGAGGGGAATTAATTTGTCTTTAACCATGTGCAATAAAACATATTAATTGTGAACTCAAAGAATAATGAAACACTATTTGAACTAGAGTGGAATCAGATCTAAGTTTGTTAATGTTATTCAGTGCTACATAAATTTAGGCTAGCAAGAACAAGCATAAGAATGGAAACATTTTTTTAGGGATTACTTGGGATAAGATTGCTTACACATAATGCCATAAACAAATTACATAGTTCTGAAATAAGATAGACTTCGTAATATGACACATTAGGCTTGCAATTTATTGCTTTTCTGATCTTGGACAAGTTACTTGAACTCTCTACATCTAATCTCTTCTATAAGATGGATAGAATTTTACCTAATAGAACACATCATCTACTTGCAGACTTTAGATTAGGACCTAATTCTGTGTTGTATAATGAAGTCTAAATTTCTTTCTTTCATCCTGTCATTCTTTTCTAAAAAGTATATGAGTTTATAATTAGTTTTTCTTTTTTGTGAAATTTAAACAATTAGAAGAAAGATGAAATCAGATTGTACTAATTAAAGTCATGCACTTCTTTAAAATTGACTTTTAGAGGTTAACGTATATTATTGTAAACAGTATTGCATAAAAGGAAACTACTTAACAAAAGATTCAAATATGTGCTTACTTTATTTCTACATGATCTCTTTATCTTAAGATTTATATCCCCTTTATTTAAGGAATATTTAGGAAGCTTGAAAAAGGATGAAAGAGCTGACTGATGATGAGTCTCTTGTGCACGCCAGGCGTGTTTCTGTGCTAGAGTCTTCATCCACTGTGCCCTCGGATTGGACTGTTCTGCCCTCCCACACTTGCAAGGCTGATTTCTTCTTTTGCTTTAGGCTTTTACTCAAAAGCCGCTTTCCCAGTGAACTCTTCCACATGTCACTTTATCTAAAATTTCAACCCATATTCTTCTCTCATTGTTTTTTTCCTTAGTACACATTATTATAACACATTATATAATGAGCTTGCTTATCTTGGAGGAAGATTTCACAGAAGGAAAGAGACCTTGATAAAGGAGAAACAAATTTTGAAATACATAAAAGTTTCTAAGGCAAGAACTTATATTGGAATAGGACACGATTGAGAATTAGAGCCAGAGGAAAGGAATTACGATGATAAGGAAGAAACTTCACTAGTCTTGAAATGCAACATAAGAAAGATGAATTTAATATGAAGATTTGGAGGATGTTAATGGATGGTTACAGGCAGTGAGAACTCAAAACACTAAGAAGACAAGCTTTACTGCTTACTGAATTAATCGGGGAAGAAGGCAGACACTCTAAAAGAGAAACTGCCAAAATATGCCAATAACAATTGCATCACTTTGAACAATGCTGTAACACTTCTGGCATCAAATAGATAACTGCTCATCTAAAGCGGAAAAATGTACCTACCCTCTCTATTTCATAATTTCTCAATTAAACGAAAAATACTTTTATTAAATAATTAAATGTATAGTGTAAGGATCTTCTCTTTCATTCTTTTATATTTTATGGAAACTATGCAATGGCATTTCAAAAACATTTTTAGCTCAAAAAATACTCTCCTGATGTAACTTCTCTGCATTTTATTGGGTTACATTTAAATCCATTTATATATCAAAAAAAAATGTTAGATCTTTCCCTTTCTCAACTTTGATAGCATCTGTGCTATATTGGAGATTTTCTGGCCCCAAAGTTTCTTTACATGAAGATTCATAATCTTTCTATGTAAATAAAATTGTTGTCATAGACACATGAAACGTCCAACTTAGATAAAGTCTCTGTAACTGAATTTTCTGCATATGAAACATTCTCTTTATTTAATAGCAATACAGACTACATAGTAAGACATTAATCATAAACATTTTAAAATGCATATTACTTTTTTCATCTCAGTGTATATATGCTATTTCTTTGATAGTAAAAGAAATACAGTTACAAACTCATTTTGAAAATGGCTACTCTGAATATATTCACCCCCAAATTTTAATACAACTTTTGTTTGTTCTGCTATCTTAGAAGATAGTGTCTTATGATATTTTCCCAACATTCTACAGTAGATACTTTCTGCCCATCTACTTTCTAGGGATGCAAGAGAGACTAGAGATTCAGAGAGTACATTCTAGGATTATAGCTATTTGAGTTTAAATTCTCACTTTCTCACCAGTGCTGTGGACTGAATTGTGTCTCCCCAAATTTCATATATTGAAGTCTTAATCCCCAATGTGACTGTACTTGGAAATAGGGTCTATAAGGAGTATAAGGAAGTAATAAGATTATTCATGAGCTTGGGGCCTTGATTCCATAGAATTAGTACCCTTATAAGAAGAGACACAAGAGACCGACCTCTCTTTCTCTGTACCGCATGAGGACGCAAAGAGAAGGTGGATGTCTGCAAGCCAGGAAGACAGCTCTCAACAGAAACCAACCACACTGGCACCTTTATCTTGGACTTCTAGGTGCTACAACTGTGAGAAAATAAATTTCTGATGTTTGATCCACCCAGCCTGTGGTATTTTGTTCTGACAGCCTGAACAGACTAATACATGTGGTATGACTTTCAAAAGTTGCCTTAACATTTCTATGCTTCAATTTCCACAACTGGAAAAAGTGTAACAGTGGCATTTACATATTATGAGTCACTTGAGGTTTATTTTAGATAATATGTTTAAAAAGTCAGGCATATAATATATGGTCAATGAATGCTACTTATTATAGCTATCTATAATTACTGTTATAAATATATATGTAAAATATGAATAAAAATCTAATAAAAAGTTGTTATTCATGTAAAGTTTATTATCAAAGTATTTTAGGAATGCCTCACACAAAGCATTTATAAATTATAACTTTCCAGATGAAAAAACCATAAAAGGTGACAAATTCCATCAATTTTAAATGCAGTTACAGAATCATGAAAATTGATGAATCATGATGAAATCATGAAAAATGATGAAAATCACTGCAACCCCTCAATGAGTTTATGAGTTTGTACCAGACATCTTCATTTGTAGTGGATAATGAAGTATTGAATATGATTCTAAATGAAACCAGTATAACCCATATTAAAATTAAAATTGGAGGCTGGCCCAGTAACATAGTGGTTGAGCTCATGAGCTCTGCTTTGGCAACCTGGGGTTCATGGGTTCTGATCCCAGGCCCAGACCTAGCACTGTTCATCAAGCCATGCTGTGGTGGCATCCCACATAAGTGGAGGAAGATTGGCAACAAATGTTAGCTTTGAGCCAATCTTCCTCACACACAAAAATAAACAAATAAATAAATAAAATAAAAATTGCTTTTCAACATAAATGATTTTTTAATAATAATAAAGTCTATCCCACTAAATGCACAGTGTTCTCTTTTAGAGATACTAAAAGGTGGAAGGGAATTTTATGGGGCACTATGTTTGCTGTTTCTACCCAATACTCCAGAGTGAAGAAATGACATCCCTCCCTTATCAAACCAAGTGAACAGCTGTTTCCATGTCTCTTGCTTGATTGACCCAAATTGTTTTCCAGCATCAGATTGTGAGTCAGGAGATAGAACAGGAAGGAAAGTAAGCATAAAAAAAAGTAATTTGCTCAGAAAACTCATTTAGACTGTGGTTAAAGGGACATAATGGCCACTCTTGGAGGCCTGAGACCAACGCTCATCAGAGAATTCATCATAACATCACAATGTGTACAGATATGTGGAAAACAATGAGAGTAAAAATAAATAGAAATAGGAAATGAAGAACGATCAGTAGTAACAGTGCAACGAAGGTTTAGAATCCATTTTGCAAGTAGAATGAAAAGTCTCTGACATGATCTAACATTGCACGAATTCAGATATAGTAAAGGAGTTATTAAATATACATTAACAAGTGTTGATGGTGCCTGCCCAGTGGCATAGCAGTTAAGTTCACGAACTCCACTTCTGCGGCCTGGCGTCTGTGGTTAGGATCCCAGGCAGAGACCTACACAGAGCTCATCAAGCCATGCTGTGGTAGCATCCCATATGCAAAATAGAGGAAGATGGGCACACATGTTAGCTCAGGGCTAACGTTCCTCATCAAAAAGAGGATGACGGGAAATGCATGTTAGCTCAGGACCAATCTTCCTCACACACTCAAAAACTCCACGGGAAGTGTGATGATGTGCTACGGCTCCTCATGACCAAGCTGGGCCTGGAGAACCCTTCTACAGCAGATGGCAGGACTCCATCTTCTCCCTGGTGACTCCTCTGCATATGCGTGAAGAAGGAAGCCCCTGTCGGAAATGGCTGTGCAGAAGCAGAGTGGAGGCTCTGCCTGGGGTCTGGGGACCCTGCTTAACTCAGCCCCAATCCTAGGGGGCTGGTTTGGCAGGGGTTGCACCAAATGTACAAAAAAGGAGGAAAGTAACATAACTTCTTGTTTGATGAAGAACAACAATTGGTGAATTGCAGATGGCTGGAACACTTATTCACAGGCAAGTGACACCATGAAGGCCAGGGTTCCCTCACAGGGTCTACTGAGACTTCTTTGGATGTGCCTCTTCCACTATGACATTTTTAGTCACCTGTCTATCTTTGTGGAAAGCCCCCTTGCACTGCTGTGGTTGTCTTCCAATATGGGCTTGACCGTTGGGGACACCTCCCGCCTATCCAGCCTCTACATACAGAGGTGGCAGTGATGCCTTTCTGGAAGAGGAGAATTCAGGTTATTTGAGACCCGGCTGGCCAGGAGGAAGTACATGACTGCTTTACCTCATTCATCAGGCTAGTCTCAGGTGCCTCAACCCTATTTCCACTACATCTTACTAAAAATGTTAACTCTATAAAAATCATTTTCAGTACTGGGTATGTGGCATGGGGTTAGATTTGAGCCTTGGCTATAAGCAGACCTTTCAACTCTTATTAAACATTTCTGCACTGTCAGAAAGTACAAAACGTACTTCTCTATATCAACTGTATATAGAGAAAATGTACCTCAATGTAATAAAGCAACAAATAAAACATATATGACAAGCCTGCAGCTAACATCATCCTCAATGGTGAGAAGATGAAAAGTTTTTCCTCTAAGATCGGGAATAAGACAAGGGTGCCCACTCTTAGCACTTTTATTCATCATAGTCCTGAAAGTTCTAGCCATAGCAATTAGGCAAGAAAAAGAAATAAAATGCAACCAAATTAGACAGGAAGAAGTAAAACTGTCTTATTTGCAGATGACATAATACTATATATAGAAAACCCTGAAGACTCCACCAGAAAACTAGTAGAACTAATAAACAATTCAGTAAATTTGCAGGATAAAAAAATATATACATATAAAAATCAGTTGTATTTCTATACACCAATAACAAAGTATCAGAAGGAGAAATTGAGAAAAAGATCTCATTTATAATTACATCAAAAAGAATAAAGTACCCGGGCTGGCCCAGTGGCGCAGCGGGTAAGTTCGCACATTCTGCTGTGGTGGACTGGGGTTTGCTGGTTCGGATCCCGGGCGCAGACATGGCACCACTTGGCAAGCCATGCTGTAGTAGGCGTCCCACGTATAAAGTAGAGGAAGATGGGCACAGAAGTTAGCTCAGGGCCAGTCTTCCTCAGAGAAAAAGGAGGAGAATTGGTGGCAGATGTTAGCTCAGGGCTAATCTTCCTCAAAAAAGAATAAAGTATCTGGGAATAAATTTAACCAAGGAGGTGAAAGATCTATACACTGAAATCTATAAGACATTGATGAAAGAAATTGAAAAAGAAACAAATAAATGAAAAGATATTTCATGCTCATGAGTTAGAAGAATTAATATTGTTAAAATGTTCATACTACCCAAAGCAATCTAAAGATTCAAAGCAATTCCTATCAAAATTCCAATGGCATTTTTCATAGAAATAGAGAAAAAAATCCTAAAATAAGATTCTGAATAGCCAACTCAATCTTGACAAAGAAGAACAAAGCTGGAGGCATCACACTTCTTGATTTCAAACTATCTTACAAAGCTATAGTAATCAAAACACTGGTATGGTATAAAAACAGACACATAGATCAAGGGAACAGAATAGAGAGTCCAGAAATAAACCCACATATATGTGGTCAATGTATATATATGTATATATATATATATATATATATATATATGTGGTCAATAAATTTACAACAAAGGAGCCAAGATGACACAATGGAGAAAAACAGTCTCTCCAAAAAATGATATTGGGAAAATTGGACAGCCACATGCAAAAGAATCAAACTGGTTTCCTATCTTATATCATATGCAAAAATCAACTCAAAATGCATTAAAGATTTGAATGGAAGCCCTGAAACCATAAAACTCCTAGAAGAAAACATAGACAATAAGTTCCTTGATATTAGTCTCTGAAATTAGTTTTTGGATTTGACATCAAAAACAAAGGCAATAAAAGCAAAAATAAATAAGTGGGAGTACATCAAACTAAAAAGCTTCCGCATAGCAAAGAAAAGCAACAACAAAATGAAAAGGTAGCCTACAGAATGGGAGAAAATATTTGCAAATCATATATCTAATAAGGGGTTAATATTCAAAATACATAAAGAATTCATACAACTCAATAGCAAAACAAACAATTTGATTAAAAATGGGCAGAGGATCTGAATAGGCATTTTTCCAAAAATGACGTACAAATGATTAACAGGTACGTGAAAAAGTTCTCAACATCACTAATCATCAGGGAAAGGCAAATCAAAACCACAATGAGACATCACCTCACACCTGTTAGAATGGCTGTCATCAAAAGGACAAGAGATAACAAGTATTGGTGAAGATGTGGAGAAAAGAGAACCCTCATGCATTACTTATGGGAATGTAAATTGGTGCAATTTGTGTGAAAAACAATATGGAGATTCCTTAAAATATTAAAAATAGAACTATCATATGATCCAGCAATCTTACTTCTGGCTACATATCCTAAGGAAATGAAAACAGGTTATTGAAGAGATATTTGCACCCCCATGTTCATTGCATTATTCACAACAGCCAAGATATGGAAACAACCTAAATGTCCATAATGGATGAAAGGACAAAGCACAAATCCATATATATCCATATATTGGTGTATAATTCAGCCACAAGAAAGAAGGAAATCTTGCCACTTATGTGACAACATAGATGGATCTTGAGGGCGTTACACTAAGTAAAATAAGCCAGACAGAGAAAGACAAGTACTGCATGGGATCAATTATTTGTGGAATTTAAAAAAAAGTCAAACACTTAGAAACAGAGAGTAAAAAAGTTGTTGGCCAGGGACAGGGTGTTGGGGGATGTAGGGAGAGTTTGGTAAAAGAGTACAAATTTTCAGCTATAAGATGAGTAAGGTGTGCGGATCTAATATAAACCATAGTGTCTAGAGTTGATGAGACTGTGTTGCGTAACTGAAATTCACTAAGAGAGGAGAACTTAAATGTTTTCCCTCACACACAGAACAGTGATAAATATGTGAGGCGATAGCTGTGTTAATTAACTAGACGAGGGGACTCCTTTCACGATGTACACATATGGATATCAAATCACCATGATGTACACTTTAGATAGCTCTCAATTTTATATGTCAATTATACCTCAATAACGCTGAAATTAAAAAAAAGTAAAAGAAAACCTGAATATGATTGAATGATTTAAATTCATTAGTCAAGGCTTTTGTTTCCATGTTATTTGGGGCAATATTTCAGGAATCAGCAAAATAAAAATTTACATCATCTGAAAGCCTCATTTCAATTAAGATCTGAGATAAACCAAAACCATTTTTTCACCATTTTTTTAATCTCAGGAGTAATATTTTTAAAATGAATATAATCGAAACTGGAGAGAAAATATTTTTGGTGAAATGTGCAGAGTTGAAGTCACCTTCAGTTTAAAGTATAAAGTTATGTCTAAATAAACTATTTTATGCTATTAATATCTTCATAAGTCATTTTTAAATGAGTAAAAATGTATTATCTGAAAGAAGCAACTCATAGTATTTGAACAGTGTTGCTTTAGTTTGAAGAAGAAAGCTTCTTTCCTCCTAAGGACTCTGCTGTGTCATCTTTAAGACTTGATGGACTCATCTTTAAACTCATAGTTTTTGCTATTGAATTAATCAGAATCCCTTATATGATCTTTATGCTGTCATTAACTTAGATGTGAGGTTATGATTTAAAAAATATTTCAGATACTTCAGATTTCTTTTGGAGTTTGTAAGTTAATCCATTAGTTACACAAAAGGTAAGACTAAAGTTGATTAACACTGAGGATTTTCCCTAAATCACAGAGCCAATGTAAAGACAGGGCTAAGATGAGAATATGATTGTTCAAGAACAATCTTTCAATCACGCTGACCTTTTCATTCTTAATCCTGACCATCAGACACATGATAAATTTTATCTAGTACCAACAAACAATGGGTTGTCATAAATTAAATATTCCAATTAACATAGAATTTTTATAAGTTATGGTAACAATATTTTTTAAAGCTTTAGAATAATTTTATTCAATAGATCTTTCTGCGATAACAGAAATGTTTTATATATGTGCTGTCCAATATAGCAACCAAAATCCACCAAAATCAAGTGGTAATTGACACTTGAACTACATCTAGTGTAACTAAGAAACTAAATTTTTAAATTTATTTAATTTAAACTAAATTAAATTTAATTACATATGGCTAGTTGCTACTGTATGGGACAATATAGTTTTAGACTATAATTGAGACACAGACTTAATTATCTTGGATAGTTTCTGTACTTCATGGACATCATTTTAAGATTGCTAATTGATATTTACAGTAATAAGATGATATTTAGGAATATAGTGTTTATGTTTCTATAAGTCCATATGCTCACATCTCTATAGCTGTATAGAGATCCACATAAACTATGAACACCAGACTCCTAATTCAAATAAAGGTTCTGCACTTGCATAGAAGGATATAAGAGAATTAGTTAAATAAACTTGCAATTTGCTTTGTTTCGGGAATGTTGTTGAGAATGTTGCTTATAGTATCACCTTTACAGCAATCCATGGAATAAATTTTTCATAGGACTTGGTGCCAGGAAAAGCCATGAAATAAATAATTTATCGTACATCTCTCCTTTTTTTTCTGGCTGCTAGGAAGGTTAATCCAAATCCGTAGCCCATCTTTTAAAATTGTGTAGTCATTGATAACATATTTCTAGATAATACATTTACCACTGGCTTGGAATTGAGTTTTAGTATTCTTATTTTTCACCTGGCTTAGCTTTATCCATTCATTTCTCTTTTTAGAAATCCTATTTTATTTTACATATATCTTGCTATATTTCATAAAAGAAGATATATACATAATTAGTAGGTACATAGAGTTCTAAATTTCATTAATAATTAGGAAAACACATTTTAAAACCATTATGAGTACCACTACACATCTACAAGCATGGTGAATATTAACAAAACATTCCAAAGAAAAAGAAAGATTTGGCAATAGAAGGTTGGCCAGAAGCTAAAACAAGAACAACCGGAATTCGCACACATGCTGGAGGAAATGTAGATTTGTATTAGCACCTAGGAAAACTCTCTGCCGAAGCTGAACATGCATGTCTATGACTCAGTAATTCCACTCTGATATATAATCCCAGTGGAAATGCTAGCTATGTGCCCCAGAAGGCATGTGCAAAACACCCACCGCTCTCCTCTTGTAACAGCCACCAAGTAGCAATCGCTCCGTGCTCAGCAATCCATAAACAAGGGACGGTACATTCACACAAAGGAGGATACACAGCAAGGAAAGCCATTGAAATAGTGGCACTGAACCTCACAAACATACTGTTGAGTGAATGAAGCCAGAGACAAAAGAATATATACTTTACGAATTCATTTATAGGAAGTTCAAATCGGGAAAAGCGAATCTTTGATGTTAAAGTCAGATACGGTTACTCCTGGGGAAGAGAGCAGCAGTGGTCGGGTGCAAGCAAGAGAGAGATTTTTGGGGTGCTTGCGGTGTTGTTACCTAGTCTAGGAGGCTATGAGATAGTGTGTCTCACTTGTGGAAATTCATAGAGATGGACACTTAGAATTTGAACAATCCCTTCTCTGTATATGATACATGAAATAATCAAATTTATCTTAAAATTATATCACATATATTTATGTGTCACAGTCCAAATATTCTTAGAAGTCAATAAGTAAATACATATATTGAAAAAAATTAGTGAGAAGTGATAAAGGCCAAAAAGCCTAACGGAATTATCTTATCAAGGGCTAAAATTGTCATTTTTCATTGTATAAACTCATTGTGCTGTGTGTGTATGGTGCACATATTAGAGAATGTATTATATAAAGTGAGTTATGATTTCTTAATTTTATTTGTTTATTTTTTGCTGAGGAAGATTGGCCCTGAGCTAACATCTGTGCCTATCCTCCTCTATTTTATATGTGAGATACCTGCCACAGCGTGGCTTGATAAGCAGTGTGTATGTCTGCACCTGGGATCCAACTTGGCGAACCCCGGGCTGCAGAAGAGGACCACACAAACTTAAATGCCGTGCCACTGGGCCGGCTCTGATTTCTTAATATTATGATGCAAGTCTAGTGTATTCCATATAGCAGAATAAGAGTAATAGAAATAGGAATAGAAATAACAATACTTATTTCTATTAATAGTAATAGTTTCAGAAATTCAGTTTCACAAAACATTAGTTTTTGTGTTTTTATAGTAGTTTTCTACCTTGAAGGTTAAAAGGGAAAACAAGCCTTAGAAATGTTACTTATCTTAATGCTATGAAGTCACCAGCAAGGACAATAATACTTGGTTAGTTAAAAAAAAATCCTGTAAAAGAGATCCTCTTTAGCAATTTGATATGGGTATTGTTTGCATATTTTACAATTGCCTAATATTTAAAACCTCTATACTGAATTTTTACTTTTCCTTTGGCTATATGCCTACCTTTCTTAAATTGATTTATTAATGTCCAAGGTTGCTTTGCAGTTTTATCCTTTTAGCAATAATAGATGCAATATATCACAAAAACAAATTTTTAAGAGAACATCATTAGAGTGATGTAGCACGAGTAATAAACCCCTTCACACTTGGATGAACTTAAATCAGTTTCTCTTTATTGATTTTTGGTCATAACATAATTTTAAAGTTCAACTCAGTTAATAAAAAAAGATTTGCTCTAGTGTTATGGGCAAAATACTTGTGTTGTAAGTTTCCACTTCATTTGTGGAAGACTGTTACAGTTGTATCATCTCTGGATCTTGGATAGATATAGCAATGAGAATATTATTTTATGATAATCTTTATGTATATCTTTTCCTCCCCTTTTATTGATATGAATCCTTCAACTCATTCTTATCATGATAGGATCCTCTGACTCCATAAGTGAACTTTTGTTTCCTATCACCTCTGATTTGTGTATATTTGTGGTGTGAGTAGATGAAAAATTCAGTATTATCAAATGTACAAATAGCGAATCTATTTAAATGACTCATTTTATGCATATCATGATTTTAATTTTATTATTATTAAATTTTAAATTATTTTTAAATTATTTTTACCAATAATGTGATAATTTTCTTAGGATGCTATCTGTTATTTCTTTATGTAGGATTGCCAGTCATATATGGAGAGCAGGGTGATTTTTGGTCTTGTAATTCATTCATTAAACTAATCTTAAAAATCAATTAATCTAACATATTCTTAACATTATGAATCAAAGACTCTGGGAAGTTCCATCCCATCAGGAGAATTAGTGTCTTCATCCGGAATTAACTAATTGAATGCATATAAAAAGGTAAAAAAATAGGTTGCATATGAGCTCAAATAAGGATGTTAAACTTCTACTTATTGCTACTCTTCCTATGAAGCCATGTCTACCATAACAGTTCTCCTTTTTCCCCAACTGCAACATAACAGATTACACGTACTACATGATTCCCGGGGCTCACTCAGATACAGTCCACAGCATTTACAAAATTCCCAACTCTATCAGTAATTCCTGTCCTTTCGTTTTTCAATCAAGAAAACCAATCAGAATGCAAGAGAGCAAGTCTTCACACTATTATAAACTTACCTCCACTCTGTATTCTAAAACGTAAATTATCCACAAATGTCTTTGCTTTATTTTTAAACATATCATACAATACTCCTCACATGTGTGTTAAGGCTCTGTAGATCGAAACATCTCATTTGTAACACAATGAGCACACACTACAGACAAAGGTAGCATCAGCCAATTATCAATCAACGGCTTGAAGAAAATTAAAGGATAGATGTATTATTAGCTTGGATGATGGAATATAATTTTCATTGACTCTTGACACTGACAGGAAGAAAGGCAATGGCTACTTGCTCTATTCTCCAGCAGTGTGAAAAGAACAAGACCTATCTTTTAATTTCTCTGGAGACAGAGGAGTCCTTCCTGGGGCTGACCAGAGCCAAAACCCAAGACACCGTACATCTCGATCACCTCTCGGCCACCACTCATTGAAGCTTCCGGACATCTTTGCAAGATCAAATGTTTCTAACCTTTCAAACTCAGTTTAAATATGTTCACTCATTCAAAAAATATTTATCAAGCCAGACATCCTATATTAGGAATAGAGGAGAAAAAATAAGACAGAGAACTCCCTCCTCAAATCAAAGCTCAGACAATCTAATTGGAAACAGGCATGCGATAATCTGTTAGGATAGTAAAACATGTCTACACAGGGTGGCCAGGGCAAACAGCAGGCATCTGAGTACGAATTTCCAAAGGAAAAAGAAGGGAACTAAGCCCACTTCTCACGGTGACAACCACGCTGTCATCAGAACACATCAAGAACATTTGGAGGTAGTTTAACAGAGCCATTAAAACATAGGCTTCAGAATCATAAAAAAACTAGTTTCAAACTCAATTTAAGACACTTGCCATGTTGCTGAGCCTAGATAATGTTCTTAACATACTTACGCTTTCATATCTTAAGCTGTAAAATGAGACTACCAGGATTTTTGTGAAGATTGAATGAGACAATACATGTGAAGTGCTCAGGTCCTAGAACATGATAAGGGCTCAGTAAAGGGTAGGTTTCATAGCTGTACTTACAACCTAAGACAGAACTTTGGGCCAATATGCATCATGATCACAAAAAAATAGACTAATATCTATTTGTAAATGAGCTAAGGAAATTTTTAAAAGTCTGTTTACTGAATGCCTAATACTATCAGCTTGCCTCTATGACATCATGTGACATGACTATGATCAAAATTCACATGAGAGAAATGAGATAGTTATTTGCTGTAATCTGAAAGGCTGCACTGCTGATGAGAGCTGCTTTAGAAATATTGGCATAAATCCTTTTTTAAGTTGTACGTAATTATGCGATCTATTTTGAGTTTCAATTGGTAAGAATTTCAATTCTGTGTGGCTTTAATTAATAACATCTGAAGTACAAATTACATCTTTCTGTATAGGGAGTTTTATCCACAAAACTGCAGGCAATTTAATCCTTCCATAATATATGAGAAAGCTCTCTCTTCTTTTGTTTTTGTTATTTGCAAAACCTTAACTCTATTTTCTTTCTTTCTTCTTTTTGAGGAAGATTAGCCCTGAGCTAACACCTGCTGCCAATCCTCCTCTTTTTCACTTAGGAAGACTGGCTCTGAGCTCACATCCATGCCCATCTTCCTCTACTTTATACGTGGGACGCCTACCACAGCACGGCTTTTGCCAAGTGGTGCCATGTCCGCACCCGGGATCCAAACTGGCAAACCCTGGGCTGCCAAAGCGGAACGTGTGAACTTAACCACTGTGCCACCGGGCCAGCCCCTTTAACTCTATTTTTCAAAGAGTAAAACATTATCCTGGCTACAGCATTCATCCTTCTGTTTTGTCTGTTTGTTTGTTCATTTATAAGACACTGAGACCGTAAGCCAGTAAGAAAATAGAGGGCAAAGTCAGGCCATGTTTTCATGTGATCTAAGCCTGTGAGAGAACTCTAGAATTAATAACGTGTGAACATGGAGCTAGTCAACCAGCTAATTATCTTCAACAATGTTCGCCATTAATCCAGATATTGACATTCCATTTTAGTTAAATAGAGAATTTCACATTGGTTGACGGCCGTCTTTCGCACTGTGCCAACGGCTCACACTGGCAGATGTCAGCTCTGTGGGCTTCACCCTGGCAATCCAGCCTCCTGTGCCTCAAAGAGATGCAAGATCTGCACAAACCTCTCAATGTACACTTAATATGGAGGATGAGATATTGAAAGTTCCCCAATATAGGCATGTTTACTATTTTTAAGATCTGAATACATTTTCTTTAAAGTTCATCATAGTTCCTAGAACTTTCACTCTCCAATGTTGTATGCCACTTTTTTAACCACTCAAATGTAATCATTTACAACAAACACACACATGTACTCCCTGTGGAGTGCAGGGAACACAGTGTGATTCCGGCTAGAATCCATTCTTTTTTGTGACACTGAAAATGTTATAAAATGGTATTATTTTCCAATTTTAAGGAAGGAAGGCAGACTTTGTAGAATGACAAAACCATGAAGTGCCAGAGTTTAGACATTATAGTTCAACTCCCTAATGTTAAAAACAAAAAGAATGAGATTCAAAGAAATTATGACTTTAAACAATCGGTCAAGAGTGGTGCTTAGACAATTTCTTATTTTATCCTCTGAACATTATTATACTTCTGAAAAGTGTATACACAAAAACTGCAAAAGGTAGGGTAGGGTTCTCATGAAGGCTTTTCATAGCAATCAATAAGGAGATTACTATGTCACCTTTATATTGTAATTCTGAAGCACACATACTCACATAATACTTTAAAACTGTTAAACAGGTATGTCAAAAAGATGTTATAATTTAACATGCTCCAAGATTCTTCAGTGGATATTCTTCAACCAAAAACGAGATTATTTCTTAAGCAATTCTCTCAGCAACAGTTCACTTTTTGACCAAATTTGTCCATTTGTGTTGGGTTAAATTCAGAAGAGGTATGTTTGGGGGAAAGGGTAAAAATTTAACTATTCCTGCTAGCCCGGCCTGCAGCATTCTTGGGCCACTTACTGAGCCTCCCAGAAGCTATGAAGAGCCAGTGGGCAAGTGTATCACATACCTCCCGCGTCCTGATCTTCCAGCCCTCAGACCACGTTCACTCCTGTGCATTATAAACAGTAGTGTGAATTGTGTGTGTAGCCAAACTGGTAACATGAAACACTCGTAGGAACAAAGCGGAAGCCCACACAGAACCTCCAGTTTTGTCAATGAACACAGTCTTTTATTATAAAGTGATAGTTTTATAACTTCAAAAATGGCTTTCATTTTTATAGAATATTTAATTCAGGAATGAAAAATGTATATTTTTTTATCAACTTGCAAAAAACAAAATGGGATTTTTCATCAGCATTGCCAGAGGTGAAGAAACCTTCCATGGTGAAAAATAGAAAACCTATTTCAACTATTGCAGTACCTTAAGGATGAAGAAAATAGTTTTAATTTTGGATAATAAATCACTTTGTAGCATTTCAAAGATCAAGAAACTTGCTTATCAAAACAGAATTTAGTCATCACAATATAAAGTCCTCAGGCAATGAGAACTCCAGTAAAATCTTTTTCTCCTTTTACAACTGGATCAATATTTTTGAGTATATAAATACATGTATTCACTGAGTCCCTTTGACCTACTATATTTCATATTTGCTACGAATTCTTCAATGTCGCAGGAGACCAGAAGACCTAAATTAATTCTAAACACACAAATACGCTCTCAAGTGGACACAAACATAGACAAAGAAAAAACTTTGTATTCACCATTCTGAATACCCAGCACAGCTTTGCCCTAGATATAACGCCAGTTTGGCTTTGTTTCCCAGCTTAAGAGTTAATTCAGAGGTGTTACAATACATACTAAGTGCCATTTGAATTCCCTAGCTCCCATCTTGTTTGAGATAGGAACAAAGAATGATTGACTCGTCTACAAAAGGTCTTCACATATACTTTTCCCTCTGGCTTGAAGGTGCTTCCACACCCATAAAATCCAGTTAATGTTTTCTTATCCTTCAGTTTTCAATCAAATAGTAACTTTTCGCGGGGGAAGCCTTCCTGACCTCCTTTGACATGTTAGATCCCCCAATTATATACTCTAACTACCTCTACACTTATCCTACTGTTGTTGGTGTGATTGACCAATTAATATCTCACTCCCCAACTATGATGTAAGCTCCATGAGGACAAAGACCATGTTTATTTTTGCCAATTTTGTGCCTCTGGTTTCTAGCAAAGAATGTGACGCTAAAAATTGTTCTGTATATTTGTTTTGAAAAATATTAATGATCCAATTCCAGACTTTCTGTTGTCTGAAGCCAGTTTGTAGCAGCCTTCAGGGCTCTCTCTCAATATGGTAGTAACTGAAGGAACAATTGTATCTCATGCTCTGATGGAGCTACAGATCAGGAAACAGGAGCCATTTTTGAGTGGCAGTCTCTGGCTTGCAAATACATATACTCAAGCTTAAAAATGAAACTGCTTGGAGTTGATCGGGTCAGGGGTCATAGATCCCTAACAGCAATTCAGATGTCAGCTGCTGGAATCAATACAAAGGAGCATATGCTCAAGAGACTCAGGTAATTACTAAGCATCAAATAAATATGTAACTTTAGTTGATATGCAAGGCATTCCTTTCGTAACAAGAATATTTTTGGTTAAAATTTACCTCCCCCCAAAATGTTATGTTTTCTCTTTGGCTAATCCACAAAGAAAAATATAAAATCATAGCCCATGTATATAAGGAGTAGAAATCAGTCACTTAATAATGTGACAGGAGTCAGGTTTTGGAATACATACAGACATCTCAATGAGCTTCAAAAAGGTACAAATATTTTTCTCCAATAGCTTCTTTTATGCCAAAGACACACAGACACATGTACTCTATCACTTATCATCTACATTTAGAGGTGCTCTCTCAGCTTCCATGAATATTCGTTGAACAAAGAGGGAAGAAAATCTGTAGCTGTCAAAAAAACAGTAAAAAATGTTTCTGGAAAAATAATAATTAATTTGAAAATCTTATTATTAAATTTTTCTATAAAATTTCTTGCTTCGTAGTTTTCCTCCTCTATTGTAGAAACTCTTATTGCTCCTATTCTTCAGAAATTTGTGACCCTCCTCTCAGCATCAACATTTAATTATGTCCCACTTATGCTTTCTATCACTTCTACTTCCTCCAAAAAATGGCTATCTATCTTAAAACCTGTAAAGAACATTATATGATATACCAATTATGAAAGCAAAGACTGCTTCTTAATTCTCTTGTTCACAGTATCCTCATCCACAGTATCCATATCCACAGTGTTGGAACAAGTAGGTCTTCAATAAATATTCATTTGTAAATTAAATAAACAATAGATTCTTTTTATAAAAGCAATTCCTATATACAAGAAAGCTATATTTAGTGCTTAAGTGGATTGTTTTGTGGGATTTGGATGTGTGCAATGGTTTCACTATCTCTATATTCCAGCAGTTCTGAATGGCTATACTATGATCTTTTGTTGCTATTAACATCAATTCTTTATTATCAGAGACATTAATAACCAGGATTGGGAGGTATATGTTAATGGTCAAAATCACCAAGAAACATTTTCAACACATCTGAATAGTTGCTGTCTATATATTCTGCTTCCATAAACCTCCTGTTTACTTTTTTAAAGATTACACAGTATACAAATTTTAATAAAAAATTAATTCAACATGAATTGGAAAAAAATGAAGAAATCAACTCATTTCAGTCTGGTTTAGTTGGAATACTGCTCTTGCTCAAGGCATCAATGATTTCCTCACTGTCAAATCCAATGGATACTTTTTCAACTCTTCCCATACTTAGCATTTTTAGCAGTATTCAACACAGTCAAACACACTCTCCTTCTTGATACACTATAGTCTCCTGGCTTTCATGGCACAATATTCTCTTGGCTTTTTTCTTATCCTCATATTTCCACTTTTGCTCTTCAGGTCCCAGCTAAAATGTCACTTCTAAGTTTTGCCTGATCCTCCTACCCTAATTTGCATTTTACTCTTCAGTAAAATTCTGCAGTTTATCTTCATAGTTGTCACTAATATTTTCCAACATGGTATATTTTCCCAGATGGTTATGTGTTTCATGTTCCATATCTCGTCCTCACTATACTGTAATCTCCAGCAGAGGAGATACTGTGTCTGTTTGTTCAGAAGTGGCTTGCACATAATTCAAGTAAATTTGTTCAATGATTATTAGATAAATAAATGAATAGTCAAACTCCTTTTAGTATCTTCAAAATATTAAAAGCAAAGATGCTTTTTGCTTGTTTTTAACTAGATTTTTAAAAGAGCTATTTTAGGTTCACAGGAAATTGAGCAGAAGATACAGAGATTTCCCATGTACTCCCTCCCCCGAGTCATGCACAGCCTCCTCCATTATCAACACCCCCCACCAGACTGGGACATTTGTTACAACGGATGACCCTACACTGACACAGCATTACTACCCAAAGTACTTAGTTTACACTAGTGTTCACTCTTGGTGCTATATATTGCTCTGATATGCTTCCTGCCACCTCCTGACCCTGGGGCCTAAACCCTGTCCCACTCTTTAAAAGCACTCTTAAAAGGCTAGGGTTGAAATAATTTGAACATACTTATACTAAATACACACACATACACACATTTATATATACATATATATATATATATATATATATATATATACACACACATTCACTGTTTATCTGAAAATGAAATTTAAATAGGCACACTTTATTTCTGTTTGTTAAATCTGGAAATCCTACAAGGGGTTGACTCCATTTACTGGGAAGCCGCACACTATTTCCCTAAAATAGTGAAAATTTGCCCTTTTACCAAGCTTAGATAGTTTTAATTTCTGTGATATTTTTGCTGCTGTTTAGGTATTGCTTTCTTTCCTTCTTCTTCTCCTTTTTTTTTTTTTTTTTTTGGTGAGGAAGATTTGTTATGAGCTAACACCTGTTGCCAATCTTCCTCTTTTTTGGTTTGAGGAAGATTAGCCCTGAGCTAACATCTGTGCCAGTCTCCCTCTGTTTTGTATGTGGGTTGCTGCCACACCATGGCTTGATGAGTGGTGGAGGTCTGCACCCAGGATCTGAACTGGTGAACTTGGACCACCAAAGCAGAGCATGCCAGACTTAACCAGTATGCCACAGCACCGCCCCACTCTCTATTCTTAATAAGTACTGCCTTGAAGCTCTATAATTACCCTGCAGGAACCTTTATCTAAGGAATATCCTCATTATATTAAATTTATCTAATATGTATTTGACTTTCCAACTAGATACATATTCCTTGAAGATACTTCTTGTCCTCCTGAACCAAAAGTTCATTGCTCTCCAGCTTGTCCCACCAAACACAGATTCAAATTATATGTGGCTCTAATTAGACACATGTTCTTCAATGATCAGATCCTCAAAATATTGAGGAAATTATCTAGCATTTAATTTGGAAGCCACTAAAACTCTATGTTTTTAAGTGCCATATAACTTCAAGTTTGTCTCTATGATACATTTTTTCTAGTTTTCCCCTTTAAAGTAATTCAGTACTTTAAAAATTTTTTATGTTAACATACTCTCTGCTTAGAAAATTAGTTTTTTAATTACCACTACATTGGTAAATCACTATTATTTGATGTCCAGGCTTTTAGCATCCAACATAACATTATCACACTTTTAATCCTTTTATTGAACCATTAGTCTTTGAACTTACTCAAATTAAAGCCAGGAAAATGAATCCTGAGCACTTTATATGATCCTTTTTCATTGATTACATTCCAGCCAACCCAATGATCAACAGACATTAAGCTCATATTAACATAACACATCTATAATAAGCTATCAAATTTCTGTGTTATATTCATCCAGAAGAATTCAAAATCCTACCAAATATTTATTTCTATGCATATAAGCATTCTTTGACATGTTATCAAAAATGTTTAGTAATAGTTTATCCTCTACAATTAAATACATTAATGCTATAGTTTTTCAATTATTTAAATATAAATTTACACCAAATTTAAAAAGTCAACTCAAGAATCACACCCAATCCTTCTCCTCTTCTCAGTTTATATGAACTTCATTGCTCAGAGACATATAAAGTCAAGTTGAAGTTACCTGTGTTGAGCTAACAAAGTCAGTGTTCTGTGACTTCGTTTGTTATCCTGTGGTTATCAAATACAGAGGTTTTCAGCTGGATCCTGAGTTTGACACCTATAAATAACTTGGGTGGGGTCAACAGAGCTATAATTTCTTTGGGATTGGAGGTGAAGATAATGAAGCCAAGTTTGCTGGTACAAATAAAAATGAAACCCAATTAACTTCTGTTTCTAGCTGAGCAAAAATGGGGACTAATGTATTACTCTTCTGCTTATCCATTTACCCTTCACCAAAAAAAAAGTGGGGCTGTGAAATATCTCTGTCATACCAATATCTTAAATAAACATTTAACCCCCCTGCCGAACAGAAGAAGCAACTTTTATGGCAGTCAGGCAACGTGCAGCCTAAAAAGTTATAAAGGAAGAAGTAATGGATTTAGTGTTACTACTCTATTTTTAGTGGGAATTTGGATAAGATGCAAAAAATGGGGTAGCAAAATGATGTAATTGAAAGTTTACTAGAAGAACACACCTTTTGATATTTGAAATGATGTTTTAAATTTACATTTTAAATTTTAAGAAACTGGGTTATAGGGGCCGACCCAGTGGCATAGTGGTTAAGTGCATGTGCTCTGTTTCAGGGGCCCAGGGTTCATGGGTTCATGGCATGGATCTACCCACTGCTCACGAAGCCATGCTGTGGTGGCGTCCCACATACAAAACAGAGAAAGACTGGCACAGATGTTAGCACAGGGCCAGTCTCCCTCACCTCAAAAAAAATAAGAAAGAAAGAATTTGGATTATCTTGCCCTTGTTTGTAATGTCAAAAATAATTGTAACTAGCACAATAATCAATGTCAATCAAAATTCAATTTTTTTCTGAATTATTTTTATTAAATTAAATTCTAAATTTATTATACGCCAATTCATTTAAATTTTAGGTCCCTTTTAGAAGTTATGAAATTTTTTGTGTCCTTTCTTGCTCATAGGATTTTAACACATTTTACTATGTAAAAACTTTTATCTTCAATTTTTATAGCTTCTATATTTGGAAAAATTATAATAGTTCTGTAACAGAAAAACTGCAACTCCAACTAACATATCAAGTTACAAATTTAACTAATTGAAATAATTTTTGTTACAAGTTGTTTTAAGAATATGTTAACTCTATGAGTCTACAAAATTAAGAATATGATAATTCTTTTTTAAAAAAGAATACTTTCTCAGTATTTGGAGAGCTAATTTCTTCATTGCTAATATTAAAACCAGGTTGAATTGATCCTTTGGCTCTGATCTGAAAAGATGCATTTTGTCTTCACTCTGCATGATCTCTTGAAATATGGAATACTGCATTGTCAGCCAAAAGTAAGTTGGAACAATCTCATTGTAACAAGAAAAGCAAACAAAAGTCACCGTTATATTTTGTAATATAGTATGGAAAATATTTATCCTATATAGGTAATTGGAACTTACATAAAACAATGTAGCTAAAATATAGCTTCCTAAAGGGGTCTGAATGAATTAATCCATATGCATTTCAGAATAATGGGAACTTTACACTCAATATTTTCTTATAGAATACTTTTCTCCCTCTATTCCTCTCTCTCTCACTTCTCCTATTTCTTTCTTTTCAGCTCCAAACTATCCCAAAGTTACATGACTCTTAGGGTAGGCAGAATTCTAAGATGGCCCCCAAGAATCCTGCCCTATGGTGTAATCCCTTGAATGTGCATGAGTCACATGAATATGATATAATTTCACTCTCATAATTATGTTATACTATTTTTGCTGCACGTAAAGAGATTTTTCAGACATAATTAGTATCTCTAATTAGTTGATTTTGAGTTAACAAAAAGGGAGATTATCTTGGGTGGGCCTGACCTAATTAGGCAAGCCCTTTAAAAGTCAGAGCAATTCAAACCATCAGAGATGCTGTTCTGCTGGCCTGGAACAAAGCAAACAGCCCTGTTGTGAACTGCATAGGGAGGAAGCAAGCTCCCTGGCTAGGACCCGGGAGTAGGCCATGGGTTCCTAAAGCAACCCTACACTGATGGCCATAAGAAAATGGGGCCCCTGGTTCTGCAGCTGCAAGGAACTGAATTCTTCCAACAACCTTCGTAAGCTTGAAAGAGGACCTCAATCTCCAGACGAGACCTCAGTGTTGGCTGATATCTTGATCTCAGCCTTGTGACACTCTGAGCAGAGAGCCCAGCCATGCTGTGCCTGTGCTGCTAACCCACAGGAGCTGACATAATAAACATATGTTGTTTTGAGCCATTGGGTTTGTGGTAATTTGTTATGTAGCAATAGAAAACTAGTACAGTTCCAGCGCTTTATGTGAGTTGTAGGAAAGTTTTTGTCTACTGAAGAAAACATAATTATGTACTTTTAGGAAAATTTACTAATTTTAACCTATTTCTATCCAATGAAAACCATAATCACTGATAAACTTGTTTATTGAATGACAGCTATAACCTCATACTACCCCTTTATATCGGCCTGTCTTTACACCCTCAGCAATATATTTGTATGGCCTACCTTATCACATAAGTGCTATGAGATTACTGTCATACTCAAAAAGAAATAATTGGAACACCAAAAATGTTTAAGTCAGGCCAGTCAAGCTTGTAAGAACAGAGAGGGTGGAGTTCCTATCAGGACTCAGGCAGGTACGCAGTGACAGGAGTATCATAGGTCTCCTTACGCTGTTCTGGGAGCTCCAATAATATGAGGGAAACCAGCCCCACATGGCAACTGGAAATAGCTTCTAAGAATACATTTCTAAATAGTAAAATGGAGATTACAAGCAGTAGCAAGCAACAATATGAACTACAACATAGCTATAGATGAAACGACCAATACACTCAGAAAGCTGGCTCAAAACTTTAGACAGTAGAGATGCCTACATCTTTCTGTTGTTGTGGAGAAAACAGAATCTATGACAGTCTCTTCTGGACCATGAGAGATTAATCTCCCCCGAACAAAGCTTTGCTAAATACACCTCCATCTCGGCATCTCTCTCAGCTTGTAGACAATCAAAGATTAACATGAATACTAGTTGCTTCATGTACTGAGAACCAGTTCCTTAAAAATAATACCTTTTTCTTACTCTTTTTTCTCCTTATAACCAATGACCATTAATTGAGCATACAGAGGCTGCAGAGCACCATAAAATAGAAATAAAGAAATACATTATAACTTAAGTGATCAAGTCTTTGAATGGTGCTATGTGGGGAAAACTAATTCCTTACCTTTAGCTATAAAAAACCAAATTGCTTTTTATCAACTTGGATTCTTATATCATTAAAGCCTGTGGACAAGAGGAAGAGCTTAGATAAAACCCAACGGATGACTGTCCAGTGTAAAAATCAAGTCTTATGGGAACCTGCTCTGCATGAAAATCAATGCACACTCACATGGCATATATAATAATGAGATTTATAGTGAGGAGACAGCCTGCTTTGGCACTGTGCTGTCAGACACAGAATTCGTGGCTTTCTGCCAATCAAGCTGAGCTTAAAGTGCATGTCACAATGTTCAGATCATGCTACATAAATGAAAAGATTACACAAAAGACAAAAAGATATTCCTAACTTGTTTTAATATTCTATCAAACAATATAAAACATTCTCTTTCACGTCCACCTCTTCCATTTATACGAAGCTCCTTCTGTTGGTTTCTTAACATAAAACCAGAAATTCCCATAAGGATTTTAACATAATTTTGGTAAGTAATCCTATTTACTTAAAATGTGAGGAGCATACACAATCATCTAAAAACTGGTGATGCGCCATTTGGGAGGAAGGCAACAAAAACAGCATAAATATCTGTGGAGGATCTCCAAACATTAAGCCTGTGCTTTGATGATTTGAGCATTGTGTAGTGGTGAGACCGCCTCAGAAAATTCATCCGTACGTGCACATTTAGTTATGATGTATGTTAGACTAAAATATAATAGAGAAGAGGAAATAATTTATAATTAAAATCACATATTTCCAACAGACTAATGAGCCTTTGAGATCTTCAGTGGATACTTTAATTCATAATCCATTCAGCAAGAACATTTTTATGAGGCTATTGTATTCATAGCATTGCCCAGAATTATAAATACCAGAAGGAGAAGAAGCAGAAAACAGAGTTTTCATCCTTCCGAGCCTATCATGTTTGTGAGATGGTACATGAAGAAAATATAAGCAAAGAGCTCAATAAACCCCACCCAAGTGTTACGGTACAGTGACAAGTAAATGGGGATGAGAGTCTGTCTATACAGCACCAGACATCGGCACAAATAAATAAAAATTCAGACAACAAACCAGATAGTTATATGAAAGCACGGAAGCTTTCAAATAATTCATATTTTTTCTATAAAGCGTAGAATTGTCCAGACAATAAATTTCAACTAATTGTGTTAACCAGGTCAAAATATTTATACATGTGAGGTATGCTGGTAAGTTGGTAATGCCTGTCTTAAAAGACTAAGAATCTTTAGAATTGAACAATATTGACAAAATGCCCAAGGAGGAAAGGGTAGAATGAGACCCGTGTGTTGGTTTGGACTTGGAGATATCAGTGTGAATTCATGGAGGAGAGAGAGAAAGAATAATATTAGCATGTGTGACACAAGGGGGGGAATGTACAATGTTGCAATTACAGAACACATAGTCTACGCGCGTGTTAGAAACTGGAAATGAAGGAAACCTCACTAATAATAAAATAGGATGATAAAGCTAGGAGAGGGAAGGAGAAATTACTACAGAAGCATATAAGTAGAGCAATTAACACTGAAAAAGATGAAAGAAGGGCTCAGGAATGTCTTCAGGTAATAAGTGATGCCTTAGTGGAGTCTGGATGGATTAAATTCAGAGGAAATCTTGAGGGTAGTGATGGGTAAGGTGCCCTTTGTAGAAGAAACCACATAGGAAAAAGTGCATAGTTTAATGAAACCATGATCTGCTCCACTTAGGACACTGCAGAATGGGTGAGACTGTGGGAGGAAAAGTCAACAGAGAGGGAGCGAGGGGCCAGGAAAATCAAGCTCCGCATACGGATTTTACAGTGAAAGCAAAAGAGCCATGAGAATCCTGTAGCAGGGGAAGGTCACAGTCAAGTTCATTTTGGAGAGCTCTCTCTGGCTCTCCCTGTCTTAGCCGAAATTAAGACTGAAAGCAAGAAGGTAAGTTTAGGGTTGTTACAATTATCCAGGTGATAAATAATGAGGGTCTAAGAAATAATGAGTGGTTCTGGAATGGAAAGGAGAGGAGAGGCCTGCTAGACATACAAAGTAAATTCATGGGATTTAGTGTCTGATTTGATGCGGGGACGAAAGAAAAAGAGTTGGAAATGACCACTATATGCCTGACTGTAGCCATTGGCTGGATGGTAGTTCTCTTAAAATGATAGGGACTGTAGGGAAAGAAGGAAAGATTACAGAAAGAGGAAGATTGTAATGCTAGGCCCAAACCGAAACAAAATGTGATAGAAATGCACAGAAAGAACAGATCAGAATATGGGTTACAACATAAGAAGAAGTCTGTGTGTAGATAGGTACAAAAACAATACTTCCTTCAAAATAAAGCAGGCTGCTTTAACCACCTTACTTAATTGATTTCCAATGGATTTTGTGTTCTAAGATAAGCAAAATTTAAATTCAAAATCCAGTTTACGGTGGTTACCAGGGAAAAGGGGGGGTGGGGGGAGGGTACGGAGGGGGAAGTGGTGTACCCACAACATGACTAACAAAAATGTACAACTGAAATCTCACAAGGTTGTAATCTATCATAACATTAATAAAAAAAAAAAATCCAGTTTAATGCCTTTCAGAAGCCATTAAGGTAAAATACCTTTTTGTTTAAATTGTCAAGCCCATTGTTAAACACCATCACACTAATCATCAGAGTCATTCCATTTTCAGAATAATTACTGTTTTTAAACACTTAAAAAACAGAAAACGGGTAAAATACAGATGCATGTCGGTTTCAAAAGTGTTCCTTTAGCTGAATATAGTACATATGGTTTGCTGAACACATTTTGCAAATCACATTATCTAAATAATGTGAATTATATATACTCATTAAGTTCTCTTTAATCTATCCAACTATCAATCTATCTGCTTACCTATGTAAAATGAGGAATCATTATATATATACACGTGTGTATATATGTATATATGTGTTCCATTAAAGAAGAGCATGATAAAGACTCATGATCAAGACTCTGGGGTCTCAAAAATCCTAGGCAGTGGCACCAGAGGAACCACAAGTGGATGATGCACTTATTATGGAATCTTTAAAGTACATTATGCATAAAGTTGACATCAAGTAAACTAATGACCGGGATATAATTTACTAATACATAAAAAATTCACAAAAGACTGTAAATTTTACTCAAATCTAAGAAATTGATTTATTTCCTTCATCCCCTTTGGAAACGCAATTAGGATGTAGTCATCAACAACACTGGGAGAGTTTTCCAAGATACCCATTTCAGTGATCTGATCTTCCAAAAATAACTTCACTTTGCCGTTTCTGCAATTTTTTCATCTGGTTTTACAGAAACTCAGAGATAGCTGAGCATTAGATTGTGGACAGGTTTTGAAGGAATGATTTCACACTAAGAATCAAGAAAAAAATTCAGTCACTCCAAATAGACAAAACCTTAGGGTGTCCCAGAGAAAAAACAAGTTTTAAAACCTCTTCACTTTGATCTTCAAGCAGTTGTAAGTCATTTTTCTGGATTCTTCATGGGCCTATACCAAGAAAGGCCTGGAACTTAAAAAAGAAGAGGATCTTCTCCTTCCATCTTCCATTATTTCAGATTGAGATGGCAAAATGCCAAGATACCATAGGTAAGCGCCAGAAGTAACATTAAAATTTGGCTCTTGTTAAATGCCTTCGAAGAAACCTCTGTTTTCATCAGGAAATGGCAATTACATGGATAATATGGCCTGCCAAGGTTTATTCAGGAGAAGGGAAATGGTCCATAGTGTGGATATTTTCCTTGTCTATTCACACTTCGTACATATTAGTTCTCATAAAAGCAAGTGAGAAAAATTAAGTGGATACAACCCAGCACCATAGATGCTGCTGTTTATTCCACTCACAGTTTTCACTCCTCCTGCACCAATACATCTAATCCTGAAATGCATTTATTTGGACAAAATCTTGTAATCAACTAGGATAAAAAAATACTTTGGTTCAGGGGCCAGCCTGGTGGCATAGTGGTTAAGTGCACACACTCCACTCTAGCAGCCCAGGGTTCGGGGGTTCGGATCCTGGGCATGGACCTACACACCACTCATCAAGCCATGCTGTGGTGGTGTCCCACATACAAGAAATAGAAGATTGGCACAGATGTTAGCTCAGGGACAATCTTATTCACAAAAAAATATTACTTTGGTTCATTTTTCTATTTACTTTTCTCCTCATTATTTATTTTAAAACGTATTTTATTCTCCAACTGCCTTTTCAAGAGAATTTTAAGCAAAAATTTTAATAATTTTAATTTTTAAGACTGTTACGTTGGCAGCAATTAGATTTGTTTTGTTGTGTTTTTTTCTAGTCTTTCCATAGTTCGTGGGGAATGTAGCAGCTTAAAGAATCAAAATATAATATTTCAGTCTTGTGTACAGTGCTAAGTACAATACACTCCCCAAAATCTCCATAAGAAGAATAATGGAAAGAAAACTGAATTTGAGGTCTGGCCTTCTAGTGCTTGATCAGTTCAAGCACTTATTAATTAATGGTCTTTATTAAATCACTTAGCCTCTCTGCAATTTAATTTCTTCATATGTAAACAGGAATAATAGACAAATGCCCTACATTTCTGGCAGGGTTATGGGAGGGTTACATGTTACAATTTACACTAAACTGCTTTGCAGGGAGTAAATTACTGTCCAAAATATTATCAACCAGCTATTTCCACCCGATCGGGGTGCTGAAGCCACTTCTGAAGGCGGTTTTCATCATCTTCACCTTAACTAGCCAGATATCAGAAATCTCCCTTCCTGTCCTTCTGCTGCTTGTTCTTTTCAGGCTGTCTGGCTGAGCTCAACCCCATTCAAACTATTTCCTTGCTGGGGAGGCTTGCTTTTATTCATAACCTCAGGTTTTCTCTACATTTGAAAGCACAATTCAACTTTATCAGGTTTTTATAATGATAATGTGATACATTCCTTCAAACATAAAGAAGTATGAAATAGAAAATTATGCTAATATATAAATATAAAAAACAAGTGAAAGACAATGTTTTGTCTGCCAGAATTCTAATCCTAAAGGGATTGAATGACACGCTTTTCAGAGGAGGAAAATGAAATTAAATGGAAAATATTGGTACACATTAAGAGACAAAGTAATATACAAAGAAGTAAAATGGGGAAGCAGCCAGATCATCTAACCACAGGTTCGAAAATCCAAATTTTAGATGCAGATGTCCATCTTGTTAGCTTTGTGGCCATGGTCAGAGACCTTAATCTTTCTGAAATGCTTATCATGAAATCTTGAATTGATGCTCTTGGCAAATTCACAAGTCTCATTGGATCTTCCATGGAGGGGGGGTCGGAATAAACAAGGGCAGAGCAGGAATGTTTGCTTTACCTCATGACCTAGCCATTGAGAAAATTGGCAATGGGATTTGAGTGCTTTCTTGAAATCATATATAAAAAAGTAATTTTACTTCCAGGGAATTGCTAGCAATTAAATTCATTTCCAGATAATTAATAAAATTATTTAAACAGTAGGAGACAGAAGATCTTGAGATTTCATAATTCTATCAAAGAGTAGCAACAAGGTTGAAGACAGTCTAAAAATGTGTCTATATTTTTCACTGTTTATGACAAACACACAGATTGTTTTAACACTTTAAAAAAAATAGATTCTAGGTTTGGCACAGACATCTTTAATGATGAAGAATTCACCACTTCTCAAAGGAGCCCATTTTATTTTCAGTCAGCTGTAATTAACATTAAGTTATTCCTATTACTAGCAAAAATCTTTTTTCTTCGCAACATCCTCTCTTGCTGCTCCTTAAATTTTCAAAGAACTTTCCCTTCCCTCTTGCATAAGACAGCCATTATATTTTTGAAGATATTTTCTTCTCTGTGGATTTTCCCTCACACAACTAAATACTTCACTTTTTTCTTTTTTTTTCAATTTTCTTTCTTTCCTTTTTTTTTTTTTTTTTTTTGAGGAAGATTAGCCCTGCACTAACTGCTGCCAATCCTCCTCTTTTTGCTGAGGGAGACTGGCCCTGAGCTAACATCCATACCCATCTTCCTCTACTTTATATGTGGGATGCCTACCACAGCATGGCTTGCCAAGCGGTGCCATGTCCACATCTGGGATCCAAGCCAGCAAACCCCGGGCTGCCGAGAAGTAGAACATGCGAACTTAACCACTGTGCCACCGGGCCAGCCCCAATAGTTCACTTTTTAAAAATTATTCTTCTTGTGACTTCGTCTCAGGTGCCCATACCATCCCAGATCCTCTCTTTGGACAAACCCCAGTGTCACAATGTCTCTTAAAACACAGGGGCATGTTGTCAGTAGAACATGTCATGAACATAAAATCTGAAACTGTAAAACTCCTAGAAGAAAATAGAGGGAAAAAGAGTCTTGGCATTGGCCTTGGCAATGATTTCCTGGATATGACACCAAAATCATAGGCAACAAAAGCAAAAATCAACAAGTGGGACTACATCAAACTAAAAAGCTTCTGCACCAGCAAAAGAAACAACAAACAAAATAAAAAGGCAACCTTTAGAATGGGAGAAAATATTTGTAAACCATATATCTGATAAGGGGTTAATATCCCAAATGTGGTTCTCAGTACTTTCACCATAAACATCTTTGCTGTAGATGCTTTTTTGCAAGCATTTTTGCTGCAACCATTTTTGTCGCATAACTGATTGGCCATAAGGTGATTTTGCCATAAAAGATAAAAGAACGAAAAATAAAAGAGACATTAGAAAGGACATAATAAAATATGTAGCACATATCTGGACTACATTTAAATGTTCCATCACATTCCCAGTCCCTATATTTCAGCAAATCATGTAAACCAGATTCTGTGCCAAGTACCAAAATTCTGTCCACATTATGTTCTCCACTATCAAACAGCAAAAATTTTCACATTTTCAAGAAATTTATGCTCATCAGGAAGCACATAACCGTTTCTTTTGGCGGAGGAGGAGAGCAAAATCTCAGTTCTTTTTCTGTCTCCAGGTTGTAATATTGTACGATAAATTTGGTAAAGCCAGAATTAGCAAACAAGCTTTTGTATCTAAATTAGCTAAAGAATTGCTAATTAATGCTCTCAAAGACTGTGGTGAATGACTAGCCCCCTCTTTTATGTTTGCCACAGCTTGGTAAACTTTTGGTTTTGAGGGGTGGGAGGGGTGACTATACTCTCCAAAGGACTTGCAATCTGACATGTTATCATTTTGTAGTATAGCGTGCAATCTGGCTTGACACTCTTATTTCACACTTCCAGTAAGTTTCAGCACTGTATTTTCTATCAACTTGATAGAAATAACTAGATCTGTAATCAGGTATTTTATCTTTTACAGCAAAATTGTCTTACAGTCAATTAGTTATGTGGTGAAATGTTTGCAGCAAAAATGTCTATGGTAAAGATGCGTTCAGCAAAAATACCATATATGCCAAAGCTTAGTATAGTGAACTTGTACAACTTAATAGCAAAAAATCCAAAAACCAAATTTAAAAATGGGCAAAGGAACTCAAGAGACATTTATACAAACAAGACAGAGAAATGGTCAATAAGTATATGAAAAGGTGCTCACATCACTAATCATCAGGGACATGCAGATAAAAATCACAAAGAAATATCACCTCACACCTGTTAGCATGGCTATTATCAACATAGTGAAAGATAACAAGGGTTCTCCATGAGGGTGTGCACAAAAGGAAACCCTTGAACATTGCTAGTGGAAACATAAATTGGTTCAGCCACTGTGCAAAACAGTATGGCGATTCCTCAGTAAATTAAAAATAGAACTACCATATGATCCAGCAATCCCACTTCTGTGTATACACACATGCCTTGGAGATATTGTGGGTTTCGTTCCAGACCACCACAATAAAGCAAATGTCACAGTAAAGTGAGTCGCATGAATTTTTGGTTTCCCAGTGCATATAAAAGTTATGATTACACCATACTGTAGTCTATTAAATGTGCGATGGCATTATATCTAAAAGAAAAATGTACATTCTGCTCTTTGACATCAGTCTGAGCAGCATATTTTCAAGTACCATGTCTGACTGGACAAGGGAAACAAAAGAAAAAATGAACAAATGGGACTACACCAAACTAAAAACTTCTGCACAGCAAAGGAAACCATCAACAAAACGAAAACCTAACAAGTGGGAGAAGATATTTGCAAACCATATATCAGATAAGGGAGTTAATATCCAAAATATACGAAGAACTCATACAGCTCAACAACAAAAAAACCAACAACCCAATTACAAAATGAGCAAAAGATCTGAACAGAGATTTCTCCAAAGAAGATATACGGATGGCCAACAGGCATATGAAAAGATGCTCAACATGAGCTATCAGGGAAATGCAAATCAAAACTACAATGAGGTATCACCTCACTCCGGTCAGAATGGCTATAATTAACAAGACAGGAAAAAAGAAGTGCTGGAGAGGATGTGGAGAGAAGGGAACACTTGTACACTGCTAGTGGGAGTGCAAACTTGTACAGCCACTATGGAAAGCAGTATGGAGTATCCTCAGAAAATTAAGAATAGATCTACCATATGATCCAGCTATCCCACTGCTGGGTATTTATCCAAAGAAGTTGAAAACGCAAAGGCATAAAGGTACATGCACCCCTTTGTTCATTACAGCATTATTCACAATAGCCAAGACTTGGAGCAACCTAGATGCCCATCAAGGAACAAATGGATAAAGAAGATGTGGTATTTATACACAATGCAATACTACTCAGTCATAAGAATGATGAAATCCGGCCATTTGTGACAACATGGATGGACCTTGAGGGTATTATGCTGAGTGAAATAAGTCAGAGGGAGAAAGTCAAATACCATATGATCTCACTCACAAGCAGAAGATAAAAACAACAACAAACAAACACATAGCAACAGAGATTTGATTGGTGGCTACCATAGGGGAAGGGGGGAGGGCAAAACGGGTGATGAGGCTCACATGTGAGGCGATGGACTATAATTAGTTTCTGGGTGGTGAACGTGATGTAATCTACACAGAATTTGAAATATATTATGATGTACATCTGAAAGCTAAAAAAAAAATGTACATTCCTTAGCTAAAAAAATACCTTATTGCTAAAAAATGCCAACCATTATCTGAGCCTTCAGTAAGTCATAAGCTTTTGCTCGTGGAAGGTCTTGTAAAAAACACAGTATCTGAACAGCGTAATAAAGTGAAGTGCAATGAAAGGAAGTATGCCTGTATAGCCAAAGGAAGTGGAATCAGTGTCTCACAGAGATATTTGCACTCCCATGTTCATTACAGCATTATTCACAATAGTTGAGACACAGAGACATCCTAAGTGACCGCTGTTGGATGAATAGATAAAGGAAATGTGTTATACAGATATAATGGAATATTATTCAGTTTCAAATAAGAAGGAAATATTGCCTTCTGAGACAACATGGATGAACTTAGAGGACATTATGCTAAGTAAAATATGCCAGACACAGAAGGAAAAATAGAATATGATACCACTTATATGAGGAACCTAAAATAGTCCAACTTACAGAAGTTGAGAGTAAACCAGCGGTGGCCAGAGGCTGGGGGGAGGGGGAAGCAGGGAGGTATTAGTCAGAGGGTAGAAAGTTTGAGTTACACAAGATGGAAAAATCCTAGAAATCTACCATCTGGCACAGAGCCTGTAGTTAACAATACTGTATTATATACTTAAAAATTCGCTGAGTACACATTTTATGTAAGGTACTCTTATCACAAAATAACAGTAATAATAAAGAGGAATAATACTTAATAAGAAACTTCTGGAGGTGACAAATATGTTTATAGCAGAGATGGTAATGATGGTTTCACGAGTGTTTACTTATCTCCAAACTCATCAAATTGTATATATTAAATATGTGCACCTCTTTCTGTCAATTATACCTCAAATAATTGATTTACATACAAAAAAGAATGAGTTGACTAGTTCAGAGTAGATTTGAATGATCACTTTTTTTTTTTAGGTGAGGAAGACTGTCCCTGAGCTAACATCTGTTGCCAATCTTCTCCTTTGCCTGAGGAAGACTGTCACTGAACTAACATCTGTGGCAATATTCCTCTATTTTGTACGTGGGACATCACCACAGCATGGCTCGATGAGTGGTGTGTAGGTCTGCAACCGGAATCTGAACCCGTGAACCCTGGGCCACCAAAGTGGAGCACATGAACCACTATGCCACCAGGCTGGCCCAAATCATTTCTCTAAACACTAAAATTTTCCAATCTTTATACAGGCAAAATTTTTTCATAGTGCAACTTTATAAAATTCCAGCCTTTCACTGTGCATGCCCACCAAATAGAAGACATGCTTTACATCTGTCTCCATCTTTTTGCCCACTTATGAATAAATGGATAAGAACATCACCAAAATGATCTTAAATTGTAGGATATGTACGTGAGTAGTTCCAAGATTTTACTAACTTACCCATACTTTGTTAAAAATCACTTAACACAGGAAATATCCAGATTGCTATTATGTTAGAAACTGATACTAACACTGTTTCTATCCACAGAGAAATGTAATAAATTCCAGTGTAAATTCTGTTATTTATTCCACTGTTGGCTTTGGTGTATATTGTTTTCCCTCAGTAAATTTTTTAGTAGAAAATTTTCAATGTTTGCAACCATATCTTTTAGGTATTTGACATATTATCTAAAATAAACCAGTAAAGCAATTGCATTGCATTGATGAATTTACTGTTATTTCTACTTTCCATTTAAATCCCCACAAAGATAATGATTGTATGGCCTAGCAGTCATTTTCTTTTATCATGTTTTAATTCAATATGTACGTGTTTGTATATCTTGTGTGTGAACAGACTAAAAACGTTAGTAAAAACAAGATAATCTTAACACATTCTATAAGCAATAAAGGTTAAAATTTGATCAATATAGATGAGTCTACTAGAAATAGAAGTCATGTTTCTGTGAATAAATAGAAAAATTATTTGAATATGATTATCAAGCCATAAACATTCTTATACCAAACAATTTTATATACTATAGATTCAAATGTGAATTATCATTATAATATTGATTTTACACTTCCAAAGTAAACTAACTTTGATCTCAATTTAATGATAAGATGTTTGGCCCAAAACATTAAAATTTTGCATACTTTATTTGGATCAGATTCAAAGTAGACAAATTTCTCCAGTTATATTAAGTAAAAAGTTTCTTTTCTTAAAGAATAGAAAGCACTAATAAACACAAGATCTAAAATATCTTATTAATCTGATCAAATAGTTATGAGTTCCATCTGTAATTTTAAAATATTCTTACAAAAATTTACAAAAATTCAATTAGTATGGGTACATGAAAATAGTGATATTATCTTTTATTAAAATAAACACAAAGTTATTTAATCCCTATGAAAGGAACTTTGGAGTCACAAAGATGATAACAATAAACATGATCTCCCATCTCATCTTAAGAAGGTAGTTTCCCCATAAATAAATCAAGACAATTAGCCCATAAATTTGTTCTTAGTGGAAATTTCTAGTGGGAAAATAGATTAATATTAAGCAGGGTAAAATAAACAAATGTGTATTTCTAAGATTTTTAACTTAAAATAACAGATAATCCCCATTCAGTTATAAAGTGTTACTATAATTAAAAACAAAACTGAGTGTTTTACATCATACTTTGAAGTTCTTATTAAAAGTGGCGTAGCAAGGTGTAAATTTTAACAGAAGCCAGTATTGCGTGCTTTTTCTTTTTATCATGTAAATCGTGGCACTACAATTTGGAAGCTGTGCAGCTTGTTGCTCCAAGACAAATCTCCCCTAAGAGGATATGGCAGCCTTCCACCCCGCGGTCTGATTGCATTAGACCGAGTGCCGCTAAAGAAAGAAATATTTTGACAGGGGAGATTGCACTTGAACACATCAAAGTGTCAGCTCAGATCTGTGGCATCTGAAAAGCACCCTCCCTTTTTCTCTGTTGCATGAAATTTGCCACCTCTCATTGTCTCTTCCAGATGGTGTGCTGAGTTCTCTTCAGCTTTATTCCTAGAGAGCTTGAGTTGACATCAATCTGTTATGTCATTTTCTTGTAAGACTAATGTGGCTTATTTATCAATGCCAATTAATCGATGGCACAGAACAGGTTCTTCTTAGCAGCTAAGGCAGTTTCTTTTTTTTCCAATATTCAAAAAAATTTTAAAAGAGCAGTGACCAGATTGGCAAGCCATGCATCTGGCAGACTGTGGCCACTTAGGAGGTATTCATCCGATGTAAAGGTGAAAGTGTTTATTTGAAAAACGATTAAGAATCATATTTGGATGTTACGATTTCTAGTGAGGGTAATTCTGTGAGATAAGAGAAAATTTAATTTTTTTGTCATAGCAAACTCATGTCTGTCTTAATGGCCTTATATCACCGTGAAAGGGGAAAAAAAAACCTATCACACTTGTGAATTTTTAGCTTTCTATTAGTCTTAGTGGCATCAACATCAATGTATAAAAGATACACGAAAGCAACCAAATCTACCACAGTTTATACTTTATTACAGGGCAATTTGTTTTAGAGCAAATATACTATAAATAGGACTTGCATGGTAACGTAACAATCATAACGTCATGAAATTGGTAACAAATAGTCTTGTACTCATAAATAAGTGCAATATTTTCAAATTTTATTTAAAAAAGTAAAAAGAAAAATAAAGTGACAATTAAAATGCAAGTTGAAAGCCTGAGGCAGATTAAATTGTATCCATTAGATCAATTCATAGGATGAACCAGAGGGGCTTCTGGTCTCTCCAAGTGCCACCACAATGAATATATTTCTAAGATGATTATTTTTCTGTTATAAAGTATTGTAGCTTTCAGGCAATCTGGGATTCCTGTAATAGTCACTCTACAAACTTCAATTCTGGTGAGTAAGTTGTTATACCCAAATCACTTACCTCTGGGCTCTGGAATTAAGGCAAAAATCCTGTAGATATCAAATGAAGCCACTACTTATGGAATGAAATAGTAGCTATAGAACTGGATACTCCAAATACACGCAAGAAAAAGAAGAAGAAAAAGGAAAAAACATGCCCAGGACTTCTCATTAGTAATTGGGATTCAAAAGCAATTATAAAAATGAACTTAATGATCTCTGGTGCCTTCAAGTAGCTTCTTTATCAACCTCATTACTCTTACCAAAAGCCATGTATATATAATGAAAGATGTGTTTTAAAAACATCAGAATGGAATATGTAATTCAAATTAATTTAGTGTAAGTTTTCTAAGATCAGAATTTTGCACTATCTACTTAATATTGGTTATGTACTCAATCTTCCAGAGCAGGTGCTAGCAATGTAAAAAGTGTATGATTTTAACATGATAAAAGAAATTCAGGAGGGAAAAGGGAGAACGGTGTAATTCATGAATGATCAGCACATTAATAAAAATAATTTGCATTATACACTAGAAATTTATGAGGTATGTGGAAGAAAATAATTAAATCATAAAATATCTGTTTTTTCCCATTGTACAGCAACTTCGGAAATTCATCATTTTTTCTCTAGTTTCCAAAGGCAACATAGAAGAGGACTCAGCCAAAAGACTGGGTTTTACTCCAGAATTTGACAAAGAGTAAAATCCAGAGGTCATGTCTGAAGTATTCTGACAAGACATACAACTGTGATATTGCCTTTGAAAACTCCGCAAGGCAGACTTTGAGATCAAAATTTACTAAGAAGATAAAAAGGGGGGGAAGGGGACATCGAGAAAATAATTTCCACTCAATTTCTGCTTTCCAGCAACCACACTCATCCTAACCTGTTTCCATTTTCAAGCTCTAAAAAAAGACAGGACTAGGAGAAAACGTGTTTCCCTGACAATCTCGTATTTCACCCTAATGTGTCTTATTTAACCCCGATAATTTCCCTTTCTCAAACGGTATCACTTCCCTCAGCCTTTACCACTCCTCTCACCTTGAGTCAAAGTCAGAGAAAACATCTTTTCAAATTGTACCTATCTGTCACAATCTGATTCAAGTTTTACCTCTTCCAAAACTTTCCCTGAATATCTCAGTGACCTCTCTTATCGACCTCCTCCACTTATACCACTGTTTCTTGATACTGCGTAATCATTTACAAGCTTGCATTGTTACATGAGTGCTTCACATATCTGTGCCTTGCCCCTCTCCTCTATATTGTGAGGATTGATCTGTTCTAGCTAACGTTAATATAAGCACTGCTATGTATCAGGTACTCACCCTTACAAGTGATTTACATGTATTTCCTCATTTAATCCTCACAACCCAATATAGTCACATTGTTATTATCTCACTTCTGTAGGTGTTAAGGGACTTACCCAAGGTTATACCCTGCCTGCTGGAGCCAGGAACTGAACTGAGGTCATTTGACTGCAGAGCCATCATAAAATCTATACTACACTGCAAGAAAAGTCCCATCAAGCTGACACCTTACACATGTTTAAAATGGCCTGAACAGTGCAAGGCAAACTAGGAACTCAGGAAAGGGTTTTGTAATTTAATTCCAAATATTAGTCAAGAGTTTATTAAACTGGGATGGCTTCTATTCCCATCAGTCACACAGGCTTGATAATTCATGGAAATTAAGCTACATTCATAAAATGTTCCACCTTATTAAAGAAAATTCACAACATGGCACAAAGGAAGTTCTTGACCTTCATATGTTTAACTTTCACACAACGTGTACTTTTGTACCTTTGACATTAACAGTCCTTACCACTTTCATACTCCAAAATTATACTTTCCTACCTCAGCTGTCAAAGCAGCATTTGCAGCTCTCAGATGAAGTCGCTACCTGCCTGTCAACAGTTCAGTTTGGGGAGTTAAAAAATATTTATCCATACAGTAACAGTTCAGTTATTTGAACATTATTATTTTCTATTTTATCAAAATAGAAAACCTGATTCAAGTGATCAGACTTGTAAATCTAACAGTTTACATAGAGGGACAAAGATGAAAATTACTAGGGACTGAAAGCAGCAAAATCACAGCCTCTGCCAAATCATCACTCTGCTTAAGCTCAAGACAGAAGGAACAAAAGGAAACTGAAAGAACATGAATAAATTCTCGAAAACATCAAAATATTACCTAAAATCTGAAATGTTCGGGGTTTTAAAATATTTATTAGATCTTGAGGAATTAGGTAATGTTTATATCCAACTACTAAGTTCAGCTTTTATACCTGAGGAGAAAAAACATATTGATGTGCAAGAAAGACAGGAATTCGATTGACTTTGTGGACTCTCTCATTTCCTACTGGTACACAATTTGTCAAGTGACCCCACTTCTCTGAAACTCAGGTCTTACTCTATATGCCTTTCTTGCTTCCAATAAGAGTCTTGAGAGGATAAAAAGTGACAGACATAAATTATAAAGCATTCTAAATGCATATTTGTGGATGCTATTTTAAATATATTAAAATGGCTTCAGTTGCTCATTGAGTATTGCCACCCTCACGATAAACAAAACATCCACTGACACCTCAGGAGTCTACAAGTTATTTCAGTAAAAGCGTGATTTAAACAGTCACCTTATTATCTTTTAGAACAATATTTTCCTGTTATAAAATAAAGACACGCTTATTATTGAAAATTTGTAAAAGTTTGCAAAAAGCTTTAAAAAAATAAGCATCATTTATAAACCCTTCCACTAGTACTCCTCCATTGTATTTCCCTTTGGGTGTGTTTTTGGTGTGGACGTGGGTGTGCCATAAACTTTAAAAAATGTCGATTGTATTGAATGTATAAATTGGTATCCTGAATCTCCTCTTAATATTATATCATTAATATTTCCCTTGCTTTTGAATAGTTTTGAAATATATTCTCAATAGTCGCATAGAAGTTATCCTACTATAATGGTAAGTGAATATTAGAAAATCATAATTTTTTTCTACAATTTCATTCCAGTATTACTGAAAAATGCTTTGGAATATTTCACTGACAACATCAATAATAATAAAGTCCATATCTGGTATGTCTTCTTATCATTTAAAGTATATGATGATAGCAACAAGAAAAAAGTCTTGTCTGAGCCTTAAAAAAACTCTTTCAGATAACCATACCTGGGAGTATTATTTCCATTTCTTTACTTGTGATTTTTACCTTAGATTTAATTCCACTGTTACAAAGTGAAATTATGTTGTAGAAACTATAAATAAGTTTCCTATTATACAAAAACACACGGAGGATGGTGCGAAGGTTGACATCAGCTGCTGTTCCCAGAGCGTACGGAAACAACTGGCAGCCTCTGATGGAGAGACAATGCTAGCTGGTGCTGCCACCTTACCATCAAGCCTTTACCTCACACCTCGCTTCAACCTTATAATACCAGCTTGTCAAGGAAAGAAAAACAGCCTAGAAAGTCTTGCCCTCTTCTTCTTGTCCTCTCTGAGATCCTTTCCCCTCCTTCTGACTGTTTACAAAAGGGAGGGGGGAGGAAATTTCAGAGATAGGTTGCATATTAAACGTTTTCCATGGCTGAGCTAAATGCTGTATGGCTGTGACTTTCAGAGGATGTGGGTGTCCTGAGTTGTGTCCTGAGTTAACAGGCTGTGCCTCAGTCAGCGCTCCTTTGCAAACCTCAGCAGAGCCTTGGAGATTGGATGGATGAACCTCTGTCAGAGCTGGCTGAGATAGGTGCTGTCTCAAAGAGCTCCATACATGTAGATTAACTGACCTCTCTGGGGGCTTCTCTGAATCCCATGCTCTGAATGACAGTTCCCGTGTATCTGCAATACACTACTCAGAGAAGTTTAACATAAGAGGACTAATTTATGCTAATAAGACTATTTCAGCAAAGAAGAGAACTGAAAATTGCTTTGTTTAAAAAGCTCAAATTAATTGGATTAATATTTCATTTTAAGCAGCTTGAATGTGGCTACATGACTAATAAATGTGCATGAGGTAAAATGTATTCATTGAGTGCACTATTCCTCCTTAGGAAAAAAATAACCAGGAGGTTATCTACATTTTAATAACAGAAATCAACATTGCATTCCATTCACTTATTCAACAAATACATATTGAAGAAAATGAAAGACTCAGTTGAGTTTGTAGGAGATGAAAGGATGAATGAGATATAATCACTGCCTTCAAGTAGCTTAAAGTTAGTGTGAGAATATAGGGAATATAGATAAAATATGGGATAAAAAGAGATGTCGCAAATGATATAGCTGAAAAGTTAGTGGGGTGCAGAGGATGAGAAATAATTGACCGCTCTGGAACCAGAAAGGGCCTTTTGAAGAAAGTGGTATTTGAGCTGGGTCTTGAATGGAATTAGAAATGTGAAGACAAGAGAACAGAATTCAAGAAGAGAAAATAGTGGGAAGAAAGGCACTAGGGAAGAAAATCTTTAGTGTAAATAGAGACAGCAGCACAGTTTCTTTACTTTCTATGTGACCAGATGTCTGCAGGTGCCTAGAAAGTTCTCAATGGATTTACCATCTAAACTCCTTAAGCCTCAGTTTCCTCAACTGAAATAAACCCACAGGATTAGAGGATTTCTGAAGTTTCTTTTGGCTTAAAACTCTGAAAATGTAAGTCATTTAAAAATCACTTTAATTAAATTACCCAGTAAATATTTAAAGAATTTTAGATATCAATAAATTCCTCGAAATCAAATTATTTACAGTTGGAGAAAAGACGAAACAGAGAGATAATTATTGTGTCATTGTGTAAGTTCTGAAGAACTATGATGCTTTCTCACATCTTTCAGTTACTATTTGATATTAACCACGACCTACAAAGGGAGTCTAAAGTAAAACATCTAAGTAGATATCGTTCTGCTTCAGAAAACATTTCGAATTGCGCCTGTATGCTGTAATTGTTACTTGTAGTGGAATGTTGTTTGTGCTTTTCTTGTCAAAAAAATATTGTTTTATGATTAAACTATTAACATTTTAAAATGTTCTTTTAAGCTTTTTCCACTATCCTGGGGGTTAAGTGGTCTGTGGTTGAACATTTCTAATTAGCACTTCCATTTCTAGCATACTTTTTATTTTAAAAATTAGAAACTAAAGCAGTGAAATTATATTTTTCTCTTGTTCACCTTAAATCTATGAAATCAGAGCTGAGTCTCTAAAATTTCATGAAGAAAACATAATAGTGAAAACAAATAAACACAAAACTCCACTAACAGCGTGTTATTGCAAGGAGTGAGGTAAACTAATAAATGTAATAGACTGTTTTTAAACCCTAGATTTAAGGCCAAGAACAAAATTTGCATTTATCTATCTGACATATTTACTGAGCGCGTACTATGAAAAGCAGAGGGATACAGTAATGAATAAGACAGAGAAGGCTCTGTCCTCATGGGGCTCTTATTCAGTTTGAGAGATGGATAAAGACAACAAACATACAAACTGAGCACTAATGCTAAATACTAAGTGAATAGTGTTGACATTTGTTGAGATGGGAAAAACTTAGGAATGACTAGATTTGGGAAGAATGTTCATCGCTCCTTTATAATAGTCCCAACTGGAAACAATACAACTGTCTACAGACTGGTCAACAATAAAAATGAACAATATAGTAATATACAAGCCATCAAATAGATACACCTCAAAAACAATATGCTAAATTTAAAAAAGCCAGACATAAAATACAAACATATTTATTGTATAATTCCACTTACCTGAAATTTCTGGAATAAGCAAATCTACAGAGACACACGTTGGATCAGTGGCTGCCTGAGGCTGAGTGTAGGACAGATTGATTGCAATCAAGCATCAACATTTTAGGGTGATAGAAATGTTCCAAAACAAGATTCTGGCGATGGTTGCATAACTCTTTGAGTTCACTAAAATTTATTAAATTGTACACTTAAAATGGGTGTATTTCATCATATGTAAATTATACCTCAATAAAGCTGTTAAAAATACAGGGCTCCTCCAATTAAATAAAATCTGATATAAGGATTTCTTTAAATAGTAAGTCTGTCAAATACATTTATTTCAAATTATTAGAATTGGTTGGAAAATTTGGGTGTGCCTATTCACAATGGTCTTTAATATACATTCTAAAATTTGCTTGTCTAGAAAGCAATAAAAAATAAACCAGTATAAATTAGTTTTTTCATTTAGCACGTAATCATGGCACTTTAGAAATGAGTGGTTGTATTAGAGAAAATTCTCTCCTGTGGTTATTGGTGGAGTTTGAGATTTAAATAACATTGGAGGTGTTAATTTGAAATTTTTATGTTTCTGCATGGCTTGAATTTTTTTATGATTAAAAATAAATAAAATGCATACTTAAAATATTTTAAAGTGTTAATCAACAATTCAATAAATACTTTAGCGTCTATTTTTATGACCAAAATCAAAGAACTGATTGGATAAACTTTGAGCCAATGTTTAAATTTGAACTATGTACAACTGTTTCAAAGCCCCACGTGACACAGCCTTATAAGCATCTATACAACGTTTTGTTAATGCGGGTTTTACTAAACACAACTCTTTTCGTTTCTTGACAACAGCTAGGTCCTCTCCTCTAGGAAGAGTATATGCTTGGTTTGTGACATGGCTAACATAAATGGAAGAGATTTTATCTGTTAATGACATAACCTGGTCTCACCACGTTGTTAAAGTGGTTTTACCGTACGTGATTCCTGATTGTTGATACTGAAACAGACTGCATCCACCTATGCTACTTCCATGTCAGAAGCTTTTCCCAAGTCTATACTACAATCTTGGGGCTGCAGTCCACTTCTTTACTTCTCTAGCATATCCCACCCAGGTCACCATAAATTCAATCAACCACTTAAGGAGAAAATTTAAGATGTGAAGAAAAGAAGTTAGATCTGTATAGAAAGTTTATGGGTACTAAGCATCGTCATTAAAATTAGTTAAACTAGTATTAAGGGTTTTTTTTTTTTTCAAAATGCCAAGTAGTCCAGATTTCGATTGACTGTCTTCTTGTTAGTAAGTGTCTTTAGATAACTGAGTTCCATTCTGACTGTGGGCTGTGGTCTCTGCAGCCACCTATTAAATACTTTTGTATTTTCTCCGGAATCTTTTGGAAATATTTGGTTTTTTCTTCAAAGTTAAATGAACTATGCATATAATTTGGGAGTGGAGCATTCTATTACACCTAATCTAATGTCTGATTTCTACAGTGTGATTATACAATAACTAACTGTATGAGCTTCTGTTTTTACGGTGATTAAGCCAGCAACTGATCTTCATTCACTCTGCTGACTCTCACTGGCACAACCTACTGTTTACAGTGAAGCCAAGTAATTAAGTAAATCTACTGTATTACCGATAACCATAAGAATATTGGTGTACTTCGATCTCCTGCTCAGCAAGACGATGTAAGCACAAATCTATCACATATTACTAAGGTAACTCTGTAAAATATGTTATGTATGCATATACAGACACACAGACACGCACACTTACATACATACATATGTGTATGTTTATGTATTCACATACTAATGAAGACTGGTAAGAACTTAAGAACTGGAAAGACTCCCCACAATCAAATTTATATTTTGGAAGACATTCTGACTATCAAAAGAGGAAACATCATTCACGACATAGAGAAGAAAGGTAGCTTTTGTTTCTGTCTTTTAGCTTTGTGTCATTTTAGCATGAGAACACTAAGGCGACAAACGAAATTGATGACATTCTTAAGGAGAAAACTTTACTAAAGGCAAAATAGGAGCTTAGGTTCAACAAGAATGTTTTAACCAGAGGAAAGTTAGCGAGCTACTGAAAGCTGCTGCCTTTATCTGGGCATCAAACAACTGAAACTTCACAATTCACAGTTTTCTCTACATTTATAAAATTCAAGAATCGCAGAACTCATTTATGGGTTAACCTACAAGCCAAAGAGAGTAAACATTTTATTGAGTTTGTCAACAGATCTGACCACTGCATATAAAAGGAAATCAATTTGCTAAGATGTATTTTTTATTTACAGCAAATTGAATACTGATTTATGCATATGTATATAGCAAAGAAGTCTGACAACTTCAAAGAGCTTAAAGGCAATTAACAGGCAACCAAAATCAGTTGTAGAACTTAAAGGTCCATGTTATATATACTCACATAATATAGTGTATATGTAGCTCAAGATAAATATGCACATTACTATATGTTTAATCATTGCATCTAACTTTGTGCAATAATTACATACAATAATCTATTTAACTGGTAAGGGTTTAATTCTTTCAACACCACATTTGCTTTTTTTTTTTTTTTAGAAAAATATTTCGGATGCTTTCCTGCCTTCCTAAAGACAATGTATTGAACACAATCCAACTTCTCCTTGATAACATAAGGCGATCATGATAGAACAGGAATAATTATATCCTGTAGTAACACAACAATGTCCTTTGAGTTTCTGAGTGTATGGAGTCATTTTTCCCACATAAATGAGTCTATACTACCAGTTTTTGCTTTTTTTTTCAATTCAAGTATATTTGTTATGGGTTTTCTACTCCATCATTTGCTGTCAGCTGATATTTTCTCAGCTATCAATTTTTCTATCTATAAAAGATAATCTCTTTCACATTTATTAATTTATGCTTCCAAATACGTATGGAGTTTGAAATCTTAGATAATTGTGAAAAAATATGTAAATTAGTCTAAGGAAATTGTTGGAACTATAAAGTTCTTGCAATTTCTCTCAGTGTAAATTCTGGCTTCTCAGGAACCTCCTTATTTGCTTCTTTATTTATACTCTGCTCTCGATGGGTGTGATTGCCAGATATTTAAATGCCAGCCTATTGAGTAGTAAAATTATATTTTGAATTTTGCACACCATGATTATTCCTGGAAACATTAGACAAATGTAAAATGATACAATCTGAATTGATATATTCAAATAACATTAAATCTGAATTAATGCGTTCATTTATTCTTCAATATTAGATAAGCAATATCTGAATGAATGAATTCAATCCTCTTCCCTTCACGTTCTAGCCAAAGAACATACTAGCAGCCTTGTTGGGTTTTTTATTTTTGTTTGTTTTTATTCAGAAGAATAATAAGCTTATGGTATTAGAAAAAAACTATCAGTTCAGAAAGATATAAAGGGAAAGAGGAAAAGCCCTACTCACCTGCTCTCTCATTTCCACTTCTCAAAATTAAATACTATTATCACAAACTTATTTTTAAGAAAATGTTGACAAATAGAGTTATTTAACTTTCAGATATTGACTGAGACCTTTTAAAACAGGAAGGAGTTTTAAACCCGGGCCTATAATTATGAGTTAGTTTATTTATCGAATATAGTCTATGACCGGCAATAGCAGCTTAGCTTCAAGTTGGTGGGTACAAAGTTCTTCCAAATTTTCTAAGTTCAAGAGGTGTTATTCTGTAAGAGGGTATGTATGACTCCATTTTAAATTTCTTTAATTTTTGGATTCCAATAAGGAACTCAACTTCTATTGAGGAAGAAGTACATGTACAATTTGCTGTTTTGTTTTCAAAAGTGTTTTCAATAGTTCATTCATTCATTTATTCATTTGATAAATATTTATTGTGTACTTAATATGCACCAGGTATTATTCTAGGCACTTGGAAAACAGCAGATAACAGCCATAAAAAAAAAAAAATCCCAGACCTTAAAATACCTCATATCTTAGTAGGGAGAGAAAACAGACAAGACAAGCAAGTAAAATATATAATATGTTTGACAGTAGTAAGAAATAGGGAAAAAATAAAATTCAAAGAGGATTCATAGAGTCAAGAAAGTTACAGGTTTTAATTGGAAAATAAAGAGAAGGACTTGTGAGAAACTATATGAAGAAAGTGAGAGAGGGAACCATTCAGACATACAGGAGAAGCCTATACAGGCAGAAGGAACAGCAAAGGCAGAAGGAACAGCAAATGCAGAAGTCCTGAGGCAGGAGAGTGCCTGACCTGTTCTAGGTATAAGAAAGTGAGCATTGCAGGAGAGAAGCAAGCAAGGGAGAAATGATGATGGTAATCAGACCATGCAGTTTCTTGTAGGTCTACTGTTGGCTTTCAGTCAAAGAGACATAGGAAGTCACGGGAAGTTTTGAGCAGAGAAATGTCATGGTCTGATTTACATTTTAACACTCCAGTTTTTGTATTAAGAATAGATAAACAAAGGCAAGGGTAGAAGAGAGGAGACCAGATAGAAGGCCATTGCAATAATCCAAGGAAGAAAGAAAGATGGCTCTTCCAAGCATGGCAACAGTGGAGGTGTTGAGATGTGGCTGGATCCTAGATACATTTTTGAAGATAGAACCTCAGAATGTTAGACATTTGAATGTGGACTGTGACAGAAGGAAGTCAAAGATAACACCCAGATGTTTGGCTTGAGCAACTGGGAGAATCCAGTTTCTATTTACTGAAATAAGGTATAAATTTGAGACTCATCAACATACAGCATTAAATAAATCATGAGGCTGGAGATGATAGTAGATAGAAGAAAGATCTCCTAAAACTCAGGCCTATGGGGCACTCCAACATTTAGAGGTAGAGGAGGTAAGGACAAATGAACAAAAAGAATGAGAAGGTCAGAAAGGTCGGAAGAATTGTGGTATCATGAAAGTCAAGGTAAGAAAGTGTTTCAAGGAGAAGAGAATAACCCTCTATGTGAAATTCTGCTGATAGATTAATTAAGATGAAAACTAAAATTTGAGCAAGCAACATGGAAGTCATTTATGACCTTGATAAGAGCTGTTTTGGTAAGACCATAAGTTCAATGTTTGGCTGGAGTGGTTTAAGAAAAGATGGAGAAAAATTGGAGAGAGTAAAATTTAGCCAAACTTCTAAGAAGTTTTTTTCTTATAAAGGAAAGGGAAAACAGGGAGGTAGCCAGAGGAAAAATCAGGGTCCAAAGAAAGTTTTTTAAAGATAGGAGAAATAACAATACCCTTGTATTCTGATGATACATCAGAGAGGAGAGAATTGTAAGGCCAATGCCTTTGAGAAAGTGAGAGTGGATGGCATTAGACTCTTAGAAGGGTAGACCTAAATAAAACGTATGGAAAGTTCATCTATAATAACAGCAGAGAAGACAGCATCTAAGGCTGCAGATGACAGTAAGAGTGTAGGTGTTATAGTGGGAGCTTCTTTGCCAAGATTGACAAATGTACTGTAAAAACTGAAAAGTCAAAAAGTGCCACACTTCCTTAAGGTATTATTTACAGGCACTAGACCCTTATATATTTCATCAAAAAATACATTAATACAAGTGACTGTCTTGTGAGACAATTTGCATAATATCACTTATATTTCCTGTAATATCCATGACTGTGACATCTACATCATATATTTTCATTGGAAAAGGTCTTCAGTTATATATTAAATGCTTACTTTTCTTAGAATCAAATGTCTGCAGATTTACTCTATTTAATGTGAATAAACGTCATGTGGTAGGAGTTGCCAAAGTGATACCACATAATTTGTAAAAGTTCCAGGGCCCACTTACTAACACATTAAAACTGGATACAAGCTTCCTATTAAACCTCTTATTTTGTGTCTAGATCCAAGAAAACAATAACAGTGAAGCAGGATTGTAGCTGTACCTTCAAAGAGAAATTAAATATTTAACAATGCTGAAGTAAATAAAAATTGAATGAACATCTCCCAATTCTGCTCAGGTATTTGCTTGTGATAGAAGGTGAAGAAAGTGTGACTGTGAATGCTAGTGCTTTCTTCTTCTCATCAGTTCTTCCATTTATATACATTAAAAAAATTTTTAAAACTTAGCCAGAATAAGTAAATTTGCTTCCCTTCTTCAAGACCAATACCTTTCAAATTTTCATGAACATAGGGATCACCTGAGATTTTATTAAAATGCAGATTCTGATTTCGCATCTCTGGAGTGGGGCTTCTAATTTTGCATTTCTGCCAGGGTCCCAGGTCATGCCCATTCCCACAGGTTAGCAAAGCACATTTGGAGGAAGAAGGATCTAAACCACAGTGTCTTTTGGCATTTGCACAGAAGTTGAGATAATAAATTAATTTCATGCCTAACTATTTGGATTTCCTTTTAAAAAATTAGAGTTATGGAAAAATTTTAAAAATATCTTAGTTGATTGTAGCTATGTATATTCCTGGAAAAGCATATAAATATATAGATACAATTTTAAAACCTTCGTAAAATGTTACAGCCTCTCATTAAAAACAAACAAATAAAATTGATAGTAATTCCTCAACGCAAAATGATTTACTCCTTATTTTATTTACCAGATTATTGCCTGCAGCACAGAGCCTAACTTCACACCAATCCACTCATTAAATAACAAAATCAAAGGAATGGAGATTGAGTTAAAATGCAGACATCTATGTTGTATCTGATACGCTGATCACATTGCAAAGGGAACAAACAAAACAAATAGCATTATTTAAAATTGCAAGCCTGTAAGTGGCAATAAACGTTTTGCTAAGACTCTGCTGTGCTGTTTTTCCCACACCTGCTCCCACTTGCCAGGTTAGACTGGCTCAATCTGCTCTACTGTGGGATCACAACATTTGAATAAACCCCCTCAGGGCAGCAATATCCAGGCAGCCAGCGCTGTCTCAGAAGAGCTCCTGACACGATTCCCCATGAATTCGTAATTTTGTTTATGTATATTAAAAGCACGGCATAGGAAAAATATAGCACACTACTGATGGCAAAACTTTCTAACCTGCTTTCATAAAGCAATAATATCGCTCAGAAGTATGTGAAAATTCAAGACTCACTGCATTTCTGTATTAAAAGAGGATATGGGACATGTCATAAAGGTCCGATTTCAGAAGAATTGTCATTCTAGAGAGCTACTTCTTACAAACCACCCTCACAGTTTAAGACTCAAATAACAGATTCTGCAGTAAATATTTTGTCATATTTTGTTAGTGAGAGAGGTACTTTCTGAGAAAGTGTATATGGATATACATATCATTTGTTTATGGCATTAAATGAGGTAAAATAAAGCGTTCAATATTTTATAATAATACTTTATATCAATCACATCCTTCTTATTGTTTTACATTACACTGTACTCACAAAAATTATCGTATCACTAATTACCATCATTAAGATGAACGGAAATAAAAGTAATGTTTTACTACAAAGACCAAAAAGACCACCCTCCAAAGATTATATATATATAGAGAGAGAGAGAGACATGAAAATCAGTCATTCTGCTGGGGGTAAAGGAAAGAGTCATTCACTTCTTAATTAAGTGACTAACTTGGCAAATTTTCAATTTCTAAATAATATAACTCCAGTTTTTCCCCATAATATTATGCTAGAAAGGGCACAGTTTATTTATCTGCCAATTATTTCTATTGTACAAATAAGAAATCTAGGGCAAATATATGAATAAAATACTTTTTTTACTATTAAGTCAAAATACACTATCAGCTCTTGGTGCAAGAAGTATTTAGGAAAGTATTAACTCCTCCAAATCACTGCGTAGGTACAAATAGAATATTTTGTGTCATTTAAGATAGATCATGTTTATTTATTTTGCTAAAAAAGTATTGATTTCTTTCCTGTACATTGTCTCATTTGATTCTCACAACCTGCATAAAATAATGAATGAAAAGTTGCTTTTTTAACTAGCAATTTGTATTAACATATAAAGCATTATTATTTTGGTTTCCTGAATAAAATAAATTGCCTTAGCATCATAGTCATCATTTTATTATTTAAGAAATGATATCAGTTGCCTCTTATTGTTGGGTGGTGGTAAGTTAGGTCAAGAGAAATTAGTTTGGTGGTCAGAAACAAAGAAGGATTGTAGGTGAGGGTGTCAACGTGGGAACAAGAAAGAGAAGGAAGTTTGTGTGCGTCTCTTTGGAAGTCTCTCCCAGAGATGGAAGGGAAGTGAGTTGTTATTAAACATTTACCAAGGACCTATACGTATTAAGTACTATGCTATATGCTTCATTTAGTTTACTTAATAGTGCTCTGAGTAGCTATGTTATCCTCACATTGTAGATGAAAACAGACACGGCGGGGCTACCCTATCTCTGGGCTAGTGAGGGGCAGAGCCAGGACTCACGTCTGGATGCCTAATACTCCAAAGCTTAAGCATTTCCCACACCTGGATGAAATGATCTGAAGATCTGGATGGGTTTTAGCTATGCTTTAGATGATGTGGAATCTTAGATACTTTGGACTTCATGATGGCTTTGCTCACAGTGTTGCATAATTCTGAAGTAATTAGTGTTCACTTCTTCCTAGTTGAGGCCAAGATTTTTCAATAGTTGATTGAATTCTAACGAATAATCCTCAATAATCAGCAACCCAGGTCTTCTATTATTTAGTATTTAGTTTCTATAATTTTAGAAATCAAACTTCAATTCTCATTTTTAGGTTCTTCAAAAGTATATATTCGTATATCCTTGAAAGGAACTTTATCCAAGAAATAAAATGTTCTAAAATTTCAGTACCATAAACAGTAAGATCCAGAAAGTTTAACTACCTTGCTCAAAGTTGCATAAACAATCAAGGAATTGTCAGGAATTCACTCTAAATGCAATGTCATGGTTCAAACATAAAATTCAATTTTCTTAAGAAGCAAATAAACAAACTTCTTTGCACTTTTTAATATGTATATATTATCTTCTGTGGCAATCTAAGGAGAAGTCAATTAAGTTCCCACTTGTAAACAGAATCTCATTAAATGCATGAATATTTGGAAGAAATATAAAGGAACTGTGGTCTGGTGATTATCGGTCTGGGATCATCAGTCAATAAAAATGGTCCCCAATCTGTTACTAACTCAAGTATTTGTCCTCGAGAAAATATCCTCCCTATTCCACAAGCCCTCAATTCATGTTGTTTTCAAAGATATTAGCAAAAAATTCTGGTATTTAGAATGTGCTTGAAAATATTTCAAAACCCCAGTGAATGAATTATTACTTGTGGACAAAACTGTTTATAGGGATGTTTTGTATCAATATAATTAAAAATTATTCTGTGTTCTCCATATTAATATATTATAATGTGATCACAATTGTCTCCATGGTTTAATCCAAATAGTGATTTTTCCCCTATTCTTAGTCATGAAAATACTTCTTTTAAATTTTAAGGATTTTGAATACAAGTCATGGATAACATCACATACTATTTGCAAAATAATGTTTTTGTTTTACTCTTCTCAAAACTCCCTCATTGAAGACTCCTCTTCAGTGACATTACCAAAAGCCAAAGAAAAGAATTTGAATCTAAAAATATCTGTTAAAACATTCAAAAATTGTTTACCTAAACAAAACTGTCATAGAATTTAACAACAGCAATAACAAAGAATGCTACCCACTGTCTCAGAAAACATTGAGCATCAAATGATAAATAGATTACATCTTAGAGGGATAAAAATAAATCTCAATTTATCAGCTGAGTTACAGTTTCTGAAGATCTTCATATTGTATATATGTATAGGTTATACTGTAACTGAAAAGCTATAGTCCCCAATTCCCTGAATGCTTTTTATTTTTACCCTTGAATCACATGACTTTTCCCAAAACTTCAAAATAGAAGAAATATAGCCCCAAACAATACATAAAATCAAAATGTAGGCTCAAAAATAACTATTCTGAAGTATTATGTCTTTAAATACATATATATATATATATATATAGGTAATAAAAGGTAAGTTAAAAAAATTAATTCCAACAAGCCAGGGAAAATACTTGCCATTTTCCCTTCAAAAGTAATTATGCTTGAGTAGAACACTGGGACTATCTAGCAAAAACTGCATAAGTAGCATAATCTAGTTTAAGAAATCTGTGTCTGGAAATTGTTTAGCTGGTACCCAAATAATGCTACAACCTGCATTTCCAGTATCTTTTTTTTCAGTGTACATGAAACTCATGAATTGACATATGCAATTTAGGTAAATACTAAAAGCTTTATATATCTTCCATTTAATTTATTACACACTTTGCCTATGCCTCAAACAATGATTATCTGAGAGGAAAGTCAAAAGGAAAGTCACCAAGAAAATTAAGAAACAAAATAGGACTTGAGGTCTGCTGATAACTTCACCTTACTATGAAACGCATTAAAGAAAAAACAGATATATTAGGATGGATGGTAAAATGCCAATTGTAGGACTTAGGAGGTGTGTATATGGGTGTTTAATTTCTTCAACTTTTGTGTATATTTGAAAATTTTCAAAATGATATGTTGAAAAAGTAGAAACTGATGCTCTTTATCAGATCATTAAACTCTATATAATATAAGAACGTCGATACTATTTTAGCATTTGTCATTTTCTTTGAACATGGGATATTAAAATAACAAACTGAAAAAAGGATTTAAAAAATCTATTAACCAACACTTCCTCTTTCCACTTCAAAATCTATCCTCAGACAACTACTTGGAAAGCCAACAGGCCCCTTCCCAGCACACACACACACCCCATCTTTAAGTTGAGAAATTCCATGCAAAGCCCATTAAATGCCCTGACCCAAACCTAAGAAAGCAGCACCTGTTTAAACAATGACTTCTGTTTCTATTGCTGAAAATTAACGTCAACCATGTGAATATATTCATTTGCAAGTAGAAATAAGGACACAAATACAGATGTGTTGTGTTAAACATAACTATATGTTGTATAGCTGAAGCAAAATAAATTCATTTAAAATGTTTTCATTCAATAACAATTTAAATATTTAGTTAGGTTCAATTTCTGCTTATGAAAAAATAAAGAAACACAGTATGCTAGGATTTTTCATTTAAGCACCTTTTGTTCAATTGTGAAAAAATTAATGCACTACTCCATTAAAGTATCTATTTTAAAATGGTATGATTTAAATCAATGGGAAGAATAACAGAGCAGAGTAAGAAATCTACTTCTTTTACAGATATATGGAAAAAAATGTGCCTTATAGAATTTCCACCTAAAAAAGATAAAAGTTTTATTTGTTTTTAAGATGAAATTGTCTGGCAAATGGAGGGTGGGAATATGGAATGCTGGCGAAAACTATAGAATTAGGAGACAAAAAGTATATTTGTAGAGCAGGAAACAAGAAACAAAAGGGCAGAGAATTAGAGAAAATAAAAGATGGGCTTAACTTGGTCCTGCTGTTTGAAATTAGTGAGGTTTTATACCTAAAGGACTATAGATTATTGAATTTAGGAAAGTGTTATGATCAAAGTTTGAGTCAAAGTTTTTTACAAATTCATACAGGACAACAATTCAGTCTCTGCCATTAGCTTACTTCAACATGTTCATAATGCCATCAACAGTTTGGCAAGTAACAGTGCTGGGGATTAAAAGTAGGCTTTCTATGTTAAATGTTTACATAATGGCTTCAAGTGGTTATTCGAAGAAAAAGGTGACAGAGAAATGGGAAATTATTATTTTGGAAGAAATAAAAGTTGGGAATTAAGGCTTAGACGTAGATATGAGTAAATTCCAAGTCTATGTACTGAAAATTAAAGTGGACTCAGTTTGGACCAAGGGTGAGAAACCTGGGTACGAAGCCTGGCGTTGCCTTGGACAAAGCACATCTCTGCTCTGAAGCTACTTCCACCTCTGCAAGACAGTCTTTCTGTCTGAACTTCTGAGCGTTCCCAAAGAGCCTTTCTGCATGAATTTCAGGTTTCTATGGTATCAAAATGCCTGGAACACTTTTAATTTATGACCAAGATGCTGCTTGATTATACACAGAGATTTTATAAACAGATAGATTTGATTATACGCAGAGATAAATGGAAAAAACAAAGGACAGGATTTCAGATGGAGGGGAAAGGAGGTATTCCCAGGGGGGTTTAAAATCCAGATGATAACAAGCAATTTATGAAGATCATTCCTAGGTAGGATTGAGCAAAGAAAGTTTGAACAGAATAAAAAAGTTAATATGTGTGTCATCTCTGTATACCTAAAAAAATTAGTCTACAAAAATATGAGGATGCTTTCTTTTTTATAAAAGAAATTAAAATACCATCCAATAATTCTAGTCAAAGACTATGGCAGGAAAGGAGAGATAAGAGAGAGAGGCAGAGACAAGCTACATATGATGACTGAATTTGTGAGGGCTGGAAAGGTGTTCGGTGTTCAATGTTTTAAGGACTATGAGAAGTTAAGAAGTGGTAATATAAAGCGCAGCTTCATAAGAGCCTTGTCTTTTAATCTTATTTTGCAAGAGACAAAATTATCAAAAAACTCTTGCATTTCGTAAGCGGGATTTTTCTTTTGTTTTACAGTAGAAGAAAAGATAAAAGCAGAAATGGATTCTGTTTCTGTGGGGTTTGAAGCTTATAAAATGTGGGGGGACCTTTTTAAGAAAAAGAATTAAAATTAAATTTATAAAATGAGGTAAGAATGTAAATAGTTTTAATGAGGATGTAAATCACATCCAATCACTGATTTTTATAAATCTGAAAAATACCAAAAACATATATTCCACAAAAAATAGTATAATATCTTTAATTATTGACTGATACAACTCTGTAATATTTTTCCTATTTTTTTGGCTATGTACTCTGATCACCTCTTTATATGATAAAAATTTTGCAAAATCATCTTCTATAGAGAATATAGAGGGATAATTCAGATTTTCCTTTCTCAAGTACGTAGTTTTTATGTTTTTTTTTCAACTTTACAACCTACTGATGGTAATGCCATGTAAATTGTTAGAATTTCTGTCAAACGTGGGAAAACATCTATCAAGCTTTTTTCCATATGAGGTCTATGATTCAGAATTTTCCACAGACTAGCTCTGGCTCCACACATTTCAAGCCTTGTTTCTCCTCCACTAACCACGTATATCCATAGCCAGGTACCATCAAACATATGAACAACCCTCTATCACCAAAGCCTTGCGCTGCTGTATTATGAAGGGAAGTGTTATAGAGGGAAAGTCAGAATGCAAAGTAGGGGTAATGTTAATTAATTGTGGTTAAAAGACCTTTCTATTGCAAGTTTTAAAAAATGATGTGATTATGTGAACCCATTTTTAGGGTCCCTCCCAAGGCTTTGAAAGAAACTAGCCTGAATAGTTTAGTCTCACAATCAACCTGCCTCTGAATACAAGTAGCTTTAGGTAGGATGAGAAATAAAGAAAAAATTCATTTTAGAGCTATATAAGGGTAAGTTGTGAAGTGCAGTATGAAGTTGGATCCATAGAATCATATATTTGGGCATTCTATTTTCTCTCTTGTAACTCTACGGAACACAAATAACAGAAAGGAGAATATGTCGGTCATTACTTGTATCTAAAGGTATGTCTGAAACTCTATATTCTCATCAAACAAGAAATAAATTAATACTCCAGGGATCTCCTGGTTAATCATGCCTATTTACAATTTCTATCTCTTGTGGTTGAATAGTGCCCTGTTCAAATTCATATGACCTTATTTGGAATAAGAGTTTTTGTAGATTTTATTAAGGTAAGGATCAAGATAAAACAATAGTGGATTAGAAAGGGCCTCAAATCTAGTGACAGTGTCAAAGAAAAAAGGAGAAGACACAGAGCCATAGACAAGAAGGCGATGTGATGATGGAGGCAGAGATTGGAGTGATGTCTATAAGCCAAATAAAGCCTAGGACTGCCAGCAACCAGCAGAAACCAGGAGAGAAACGCGGGCAGTATCCTCCTGAGAGCTCGCAGAGCGCCCACCCTGCTGACACCCTGACTCAGGCTCTGACTTCCAGAAGCAAGAGAATAACTTTCTGTGGTTTTAAGTCATTCAGTTTGTGATAATTTGTTATGGCATCTCTGGGAAACGAATAAACTATGTCTACACAGAAACATCTCCAAATGATTACCATGACGGTGGATTTGTGAAGTGTATGTTTATAGGCATGCCTGAAGACACATGGAATAAAGGAGTTCCTCTCAGACTATAGCAAAAACATTTTCACAGAGGACTGCCATGCTCTAAATTGTGTTTCTGCAGTCCCCCTAAAGCTAAGAGTATGCTAAATGCTCAAGCAACTGAAATATCAAAAAGGAAAATAACTGATGTATTATTTCTGGGAAAAACTAACAATCCTATACAGTTCTTTTTCTATGAGCAATACTACAAAAACATTATAATAGAATCTTATGCTTGATTTGGTATTAATTTCTAATTTTCAAAATCTTTTAAGGTCTTATAATAAATAAGTTCCAAAGACCAGGTTAACTGCCTGTCCTGGGGAGAGAAACCAATAAAAATAATACTTGATCACTAGAACCTCCTCTCCATCTTTTTTTCTCCTTAATTATATTCTCTTATATCTTCTGCTTTTACTTTGCATTTCAAGATTTTAACAGTATCTTAATAATCTCTTCCGAGATGCCACTGTCATTGTTAGATCTTTTTATTGGTTAATAAGTAACAATGGCTTGTCCGCCCTGCCAAATGTAAAGATCCTAGAGTACAGTGGTCATGATCTGTACAACATTTTCCTTGCTCACAATGTCTGGCACAGTGCTGAATATCTCTTAGATATATCGTAAATGCCTATACCGCGAGGTGAATTTGTTACACCAACAATAATGTTGACATCTCCACAGAAAGGCATTCAGTTTCAGAATTCCTTCAACTGTAAAGAACTACAGAGCAACCCATTTGAAAATATTTACATTCACGTTAGCTCAAAATTAAATCCAAATACAACTTGTTTATATAGGGTTCTATAGCTGAGCTGGTAGCTTTCCTTTCATCAAGGAAAAGCTCTAGCTGGTCATATTTAACTGTACTGGTGTGCCAAGGAAAAGCTCTTCATTAACATATACTCAGTAATTACCAAAGGCACATAGACACATCTCATTTCTACCCTGCCATTATGCTCACTGGCCTGGAAAATGGGATTGGGCCAAGTGGAACCATCCCAAGCACACGCACTATAATATTCCTGGAAGGAGAATCACGCAGTGTGCTCTATAGACAAGGAGTCTGTGTACCTTAGCAACTCTCCTATGGACAATTTTCACAGAGTCCCTGGGCAAAACGATCACGATAGGTTTACTGCTACGCATTTTCATTCTGCTTTAAAATATCATAATTATATTAAGGATGTTATTTCAATACAAGAATGCTTTTAAATTATTAAACCCACAGATATTACGAAACAGGAATTAACTGTCTCGTGTTACATTTTATGCATCAATTTGAGATTAAAAAGATAACTCTGATCTTATGTATAGAAACTTTTCACACTCAAATCTTTAGTCTATTAAATACAAATAGGCAACAGAAAAGCAGCCTCAGTCAATCACTATTTGAATGAACAATAAAAAGGTGTCTGCAGGCTCATCATAAACTCTTTGTCTCATGCAAACTCTGAGTGGCTCCTCGTTGCCATGTTCCCTTCATCAAGTTTCCTCTTAGTGAGGGAAGTGGAACTGGATGATTGTTGGCATCTTCTATTGGCTCTACACTTCCCATGAGTAACCCCACTGGGAAGGTTCCACGCATTTTGATTCTAGCATGCTGCAGAAGAGACACATGGGTAAATATGTGTCATCACTTGTTCATTCTGTCAAGAAATATCCAGTTCTCAGGACAATCCATTTAGTTTAGGAAAACAAAGACCAATAGTACCAAGACTCTACCCTTGAGAAGCTGACGACCTAGAGGAAAGACCTAATATGCATTATATGTATTTTCTATGGGTCTCAGTGCCATGATATATTTGCATACATAGCACCATGGGAGCATGGCAGAGATGAACAAAAGAAAGAGGCAATAATTTTAGGCTGTCTGAAATGTCACAGAAGCTGTCATCAAGGAGGTGAATTATATATACATAGATATCTCATATGATATTTCTAATTCACAATTTTAAAATGGTGCTTTCCATAATAAGAACAATATGCAAGTTAATAGGTACAAAACTGTTCATAACATCATTTTTAAGAAAAATTCACTAGAACAATGCTTGTGACAGAATAGTCAACACATTCACATATATTTCGGTAAGCAGATTTAAGAACGGTTTTTTTTATATTTCAGAGTACAGATATATACACTGAAACATGGCTTCCTCTTGCCCTCCCATTCTAACCACCAGGATATAACAAGACATAGGAGGTGATTTCAACATGTCCATATTTAGGAAAGAAATTGAGGCAGGGATTCAGGCCTTACCATCTCTTGAGTTAGCCTGGACAGTCAAGCACAAGATTTCCCACTACCCATGTTAGTCAAAAGAACTCTGTTGAAAGTTCAACCCAATGTTCTCATATAATGAAAACGTTTTTGATGTTGTTCCAAGTAGAGGATCCCATCACAAGAGTTAGTTAATTGAAACATTTTCCCCTTCATACTGGTTTTTTATTAACACTATGATATAATTTTTGTTTTATCTTCCATATCTTTAGTAATTCATTTCCTTATTGTCAGTTTAAAATTATTTTGCATATCTACTGTGAATACAGATGTACAATTGTAGTCACTTTCCTACTAGGAAGACTAGTACCAAGTGATACATAATAAATTAATTAGTATAAATCCTAGACAAGGATTCTAAAGAAAGTAATCTGAGTTGGTATGAGGATATCAATTATCGAAATTTTTCTAGATTTAATTTAGTAATAGTAAAACAGAGAATGAATGTCCTAAGAAATACATTTATGGGTCCTATCCTAAGCAGCTGGCTTGCCAGGTAGAGTAAGAGAGAAGTGGAGTATATCTCATTGGCTTTGGGGTCTAATGTTTCTTTAAAATATAATTATATATTTCAGTTCCTCTCTTCAATGCTCAAAAATGACACCATCCTCTGAGTACCACTCAGCCTAGAAATTATAATGAGTAGATCCCAAATCTTATTAATACAACTTAAAAGACAGGAAAGGAAGATTGGAAACTGAATTTGCAAAATATGCTCTATGATGCAAGAAAATCTTTCTCTGCTTAAACTGCAAACCAACAGACTGTATCTAATCCATCAATTATTTTGTCTTTGTGAATTAATTTAAAAGTAGGTGGTAAACGATAAAACACATTTTAAATATAAAACCAGCAGAGAGTCACATGGGGTTCTTTTACGAATCAAAGTTTTCACTTCCCTATGTCCTAAGTGTTACTCTAACCACTGAAGCGGCATATAGTATATAGGACACAGAGAGCCACTCCGCTAATCGGTCCCTACAGATCTGATGGTGCACTCTGCTGCAAAACTAATTTTAATTTTGAACTCCAATGTCCTCTAAGAGAACGCCAGTACTTAAAAAAAAAAATCATATCATGGTTTGAGTGATTTGGAGCCTCGTTTCAATTCCACGCATCCCTCTCCCACTCTGTCCCCCTTCCCTCTTCCTTTGCTTAACTTTATGCCTAGAGATGAAATTCCTTTCATTTTTTTTTTTTGCAAACTAATACTGGGAGGAGGAATATTGTTATATGAGACATTAAAAAATATTTCTTTTCTCAATTACCTTTTCTTTAAGAATAAGATATAACCATCCAGAGGGAATGCCTTTTAATCAGAGATTTGTGTCCCGGGGCAGAAGAGCTTTCCTTTAGAATGGAGACTTGTACTATGAGGAAAGTCTCTATCAAAAATCAAACAAGAACTGTTGTTATAAAAGAGAACCGTGGCAGCAGTTTCAAGGTAACTTGCTGGTTCTTTCCTGGGCCTTTCTTAGTGGGTCCTAAAGAGACTTCGATTTTTTAAAGTGAGATCTCAAGGCAGTTACCTATTGAAACTACTAATCTTTCACTACTGCTGCTGAGAAGAATGCTTCCAAATGGACTGCACGGCGCCCTCCCTGGGAGACCAGCCTACAGACGAGTGCTGAAAAGAAAAACCCTCAAATTTCAACTGAAGAGTAAAATCAGTGACAGGATTATTGTTAGTGAAATATTCTTGGAACATTTCTTCAGGCTAATAAAAGATTTAAAAATAAAGAGAATGCCTGCCAGCTAAGTTTGAAATTAAAAACTGTAGCTAAAGGAGACCTAAGTAAAAATTAGTCTTCTAGATTTTAAAAAAGGTAAAAAAACAAAAAATCAACAAGAGGTTATATTCAGTTTTGTTCACATAGCATCAGGCATTATTCCCATAATGTTCTTAATTTGGATTTATTTCTGTCAAACTTAATGAAAACAACCTATACTAATACATACTTCTGTATGCAGTATACACCTGAATTTTGGGGGTATTGAAATCTAGATTTAGCAGATAAACGAATGCCTAAATATTCAGTGTAGATGATTAAATGATAGTCAGAGCTATTATAAATTACAGCTGTGCACACATAGAGCATAAAAATGCCAAAATATTACACACCACCAAATTTGGTTGCCTCTCTCTCAACAAGCCTTAATCAAATGGGAAAAGCTAAACTGAAGAGCTGCTTTGTGAACATGCATTTCAATAAACCATAATGTTTGTGAAATGAGAACATGGGAAAAAAGGATATCAACAAAAAGAAAATAATTCCCCACGAAAATTACCCATTTACCATATTTCAAGTACAAATTTAGAAAATATTACTGCATACTGATGTATAATAATAGAGGCAAGCTCATAGGTAAAAAAGATCCCACATCTTATATACAAGTTAAAAGCAAAAACAAAACTTTAGTAACTCTTATTTGAATAGGTCTAGGTTTCCGGTTTACATTAGCTTATTTCAATGTATACATTTTAGGTGTCTGCTTTCGTAGAGAAATTCAAGATTTGAATAAGACGGTTGTATCAACATTTCAATAAAATGCTACCTCTTAAAAAAAAAAAACAAGAAAACACAACATTCTCATTTTTACACCTGGCACCATCAGATCAGGCACAGAGGAATAATTATTTAGCCAAATGTAATTTAATTATCATTTAGAGAATTGTTAGTAGGTCAGAAATATATTTTGGGATAACTATGTCAAAATACAGAGCAATCACTATTTACAATTATCTGAATAACAACAGTGTGCCATGCCCAAAGTAAAACAAATCTTCGCAGTAGAGAGGGCTTAAGCAGCACCACCATATCAACTGTTGAATGCATTTTCTAGTTAGCATGCTCGAGAAGAGGGTGACACCCATAAATGTTATCTCACAACTGATGGTGTTAGGGAGTGGGCAGAAAAGTATGCCTAAGGTTATCATCTAGCCAAGGCTTTTCACTGTAATACTTGGAACAATATCTTGAAATTTGCAAGAAATGAAGTTGTTTTGATTATACTTCCAACGTTGATTATACTTTCAATCCTCTGATTTGATAAGATAAAAAAAGACGTTTTCAGCACAATGGGATAAAATTTAATATCACAAAAATCAAGATCTCAATGGGGACAAAGTCATGTAAAGCTCTTCGAAACGTTAATTTTACTATGTGCTATAGCTATATGCCTTGATACATTACAGTTGAATATAAATTCATAAATATCCATGTATTTTAGCATTTCTATCAAATATGCAGGTACACACTTAATCACAGAGTTGTATTTTTGAAATAATAAGGTACTATTATTGAGTTAATTCACCTATGCATTTTATCCTCTATTTTGGGGGTCAGGAAACTTTTTTGCAAAGGGTCAGATAGTAAATCAAATATTTTAAGCTTGGTAGGCCATATAGTGTCTGATACAACTACTCAGTTCTCTATTATAGCATAAAAACACTTATAGATAATACATAAACAAATAACTGTAGCTGTGGTCGAACAAAACTTTATTTACAAAACTGAACAACCAATGGATCAACAAAGAAATCAAAAGCAAAATAAAAAAATTACTTGAGACAAATGAAAATAGAAATACAACATTCCAAAACTTACGAGACACCGCAAAAGTAGTTTTAAGAGGGAAGTTCATAGCAATAAATGACTACCTCAAGAAACAAGAAAAATCTCGAACAACCCAACTTTACACCTCAAGGAAGAAAAAGAGAAGAATAAACAAAGGTAAAAATTAGTGGAAGAAAAGAAATAAACAAAGATCAGAGCAGAAATGAATGAAATAGGGTCTGGCCCCATGGCCGAGTGGTTAAGTTTACATGCTCTGCTTCAGTGGCCCAGCGTCTGCTGGTTTGGATCCTGGGCATGGACCTACACAGTGCTCATCAAGCCATGCTGCAGTGGTGTCCCACATAGAAGAGCCAGAATGATCTACAAAAAGAATATACAGCTAAGTACTGGGGCTTTGGGAAGAAAGAAAGAAAAAAGAGGAAAATTGGCAACAGATGTAGCTCAGGGCAATCTTCCTCACAAAATAAAAGAAGAAAGAAATGAATGAAATAGAGATTAAAAAGAAAATTGAAAATTTCAATGAAACCAACAGCTGGTTCTTTGAAAACATAAAAAAATTGGCAAACATTTAGCTAGACTCACCAAGAAAAAAAGAAAGAGGGCTCAAATAAATCGGAGACATTACAACTTATATCACAGAAATACAAACAATCATAAGAGACTACTAAGAATGATTATATGCTAACAAATTGAATAACCTAGAAGAAATGGATAAATTCCTAGAAACATACAATCTTCCAAGACTGAATCATGAAGAAATAGAAAATCTGAACAGATTGATTACGAGTAAGGAGATTGAGTCAGTAATTTAAAAACTCCCTACAAACAAAAGTCTAGGACCAGATGGCTTCACTGATAAATTCTACCAAACAGTCAAAAGAGAATTAACACCAATCCTTCTCAACCGTCCAAAAGGTAGAAAAGGAGTGAACACTTCCAAGCTCATTTTACAAGGCCAACATTACCCTGACACCAAAACCAGAAAAGGAAACCACAACAAAATTATGTGCCAATATCCTTGATGAACATATATGCAAAAATCCTCAACAAAATATTAGCAAACCAAATTCAACAATGCATTAAAAAAATCATATACTATGATCACAATACATTAAAAGGATCCTGATCCTACACCATGATCAAGTGGGATTCACTCCAGGGCAGCAAGGATGGTTCAACATCTGCAAATCAATCAACATGATACAACACATTAACAAATGAAGGATAGCAATCATATGATCATTTCAGTAGATCCAGAAAAAGCATTTGATAAAATTCAAAAATCATTTATGATAAAAACTCTCAACAAAGTCAGTATACAGGGAATGTACCTCAACATAATAAAGGCCACACATGAGAAGCCCACAGATAATATCACACTCAATAGTGAGAAGCTGAAAGCTTTTTCCTCTAAGATCGTGAATAAGACAACAATGCCCATTCTGCCTATTTTTGTTCAACATAGTATTGGGAGTCCTAGCCAGTGCAATTAGACAAGAAAAAGAAATAAAAGGCATCCAAATGAGAAAGGAAAAAAAACTGTCACCATTTGCAGATAACATGATGCTATATATAGAAAACCCTAAAGACTGTATCAAAAAACTGTCAAGAGCTAATAAATGAATTCAGTAAAGTTGCAGTGCACAAAGTCAATTTAAAGAAATCTGTTGTGTTTCTATACAGTAATAACTTAGAAAGTGAAATTAAGAAAACAATCTCGTTTACAATTTCATGAAAAAGAATACAATGTGTAGGAATAAATTTAACCAAGAAGATGAAAGGCCTGTATACTAAAAACTATAAGACATTGATGAAAGAAGTTGAAGAAGATACAAATAAATGGAAAGATATTCCATGCTCATGGATTGGAAGAATTAATATCGTTAAAATGTTTATACTACCCAAATCAATCTATAAATTTAATGCAATCTCTATCAAAATTCCAATGGAATTTTTTGCAGAAATAGAACAATTTTAAAATTTGTGTGGAACCACAAAAGACTCTGAATATCCAAAGCAGTCCTGAGAAAGAAGAACAAAGCTGGAGACACCATGCTCCCTGATTTCAAACTATACAAACCTATAGTAATCAAAACAATGTGGCATTGTCATAAAACAGATACATAGATCAATGGTACAGAAAAAAGAGCCCAGAAATAAACCCACAGATATAAGGTCAATTAATTCACAACAAAGGTGCCAAGAATATACAGTGGGGGAAAGACAGTCTCTTCAATAAATGGTGTTGGGAAAACTGGTCAGCAACATGCAAAAGAATGAAACTGAACCACTGACTTACACCATACACAAAGATTAACTCAAAATAGATTAAAGACATAAATGTAAGACATGATACCATAAAACTCCTAGAAGAAAAGATAGGTGGTAAGCTCCTTGACATATGTCTTGGCAGTGTTTTTTTGATTTGACACCAAAGCAAAGGCAACAAAAGCAAAATCAACAAGTAGGACTACGTCAAACTAAAAAGCTTCTGCACAGCAAAGAAAAGCATCAACAAAATGGAAAGATAACCTACTGAATGGGAGAAAAATATTTGCAAATCATCTATCTGATGAGAGGTTAATATCCAAAATATATAAAGAACTCATACAACTTAATAGCAGAAATTGAAACAATCCAATGAAAAAAATGGGCAAAGAATCTGAATAGACACTTTTCCAAAGAAGACATATACATGACCAACAGGTACATACTCAACATCACTAATCCTCCAGGAAAATGTAAATCAAAGCCACAGTGAGATATCAGCTAACAGCTGTTAGACTGGCTCTTATCAAAAAGACAATAACAAGTGCTGTTGGCAAGGATGTGGAGAAAAGGGAACTCCACCCACTGTTGGTGGGAAGGTAAATCGGTGCGGCCACTATGGAAAACAGTGTGAAAGTTACTCAAATATTAAAAATAGAACTACCATATGATTCATTTCTGGGTATTTATCCAAGGAAAATGAAAACACTAACTTGAAAAAATATATGCACCCATAAGTTTGTTGCAACATTATTTACAATAGCCAAGATATGGAAACAACCTAAGTGTCTATGGACAAATAAAAGAAAATGTGGTGTATATACACAAAGGAATATCATTGAGACATAAAAATGAATTAAATATTGCCATTTGCAACATCATGGATGGACCTCAAGGGCATTATGCTAAGTGAAAAAAATCAGACAGAAAAAGACAAATACCATATGATCTCACTTATATGTGGAATCTAAAAACAAAAAAAGTGAACTCATAGGTACAAAAAACCAGATTGCTGGTTTCCAGAGGTAGTGGGTGGGGAGTGAGTGAAATGGGTAAAGGGCGTTAAAAGGTACAAGTTCCAGTTATAAAATAAATAAGTCTAGGGCATGTAACATACAGCATGGTAACTATAATTAATAACACTGTATTGCATATTTTAAAGTTGCTAAGGGGGTCAATGTTAAAAGTACTCATCACTAGAAAAACAAAATTCTGTCACTAACGTATGGTGATGGATGTTAACTAGATTCACTGTGGTGATCATTTTGTAAAACATACAAATATTGAATCATTATGTTGTGCATCTGAAACTAATATAATGTTGTATGTCAATTATACCTCAATAAAAATAATTAATTTCTTTAAAAGTAAATTACAATTAAAAAAACACTTATTTACAAAAACAGGTGGCAGGCCAGATTTGATCCTTGGGCCATAGCTTGCCAAATCCTGTTCTATTTCCATAGCTATGAGTGATGCTGAGTTGAAAAAATTTTCTGTAAAGCATTAGAAATTATACACATTGTCAAATTTTGATCTTTTTTCATTGAACTATCATATCAGAAATAAACACTAGTCAGTTAAAAGAATTCTAGAGAGCCTAACTTCTGTCATAAATCTTTCATTCTGAGAAGAAATTAATTCAATTTATATAATTTATATTGGCCTTTCTGTTTTTTGAAGGTCTTATACAAACGTTTAAACAGCCATTAAACAAGCCAGTAGCACTTTTGTTTTTGCAATAATAAAATTATTTAAAATGTGGGCAAAAAAGGAAGAACGTACGTGGTTTAAAAATCTGTTCTGTTATGCAGTGTACATGAGGAACAGTGGAAATTCAACACATTGAGTACTCGAAAGAGAAAGAAGAAATGCCCAGAAAACTATGGGATCTGTCACTGTATCACTGCATGAAGTTCTGCTTTTGAAAAAGGTCACCTGCCCTTTTAATGTTACTGCAGTTCAGCTATACAGCTGGAAATTACACTGACCACTCACCCACCTTAATGCCCTTTACACACATCCCCAGAAAACAAGGCGCCAGGGAGAAATCATAGGCTGAGACAGGAGAGTAGACCAATGAACATGCTTTATAACAGGTATGCTCAGTTCACATCTTCAAGAAGTATAAAATCGGGATGCAGCCGTAGCCATGCACATTCACACTTATTCACATGTGGGGAAAGCCAGCTGATCTGCATGATCCACATCCATTAAGAGCATGTGGATATGCTATCAAGTGATATCAATGAGTCTTATAATACTTATAGTGTAGACATTTTGCCCTTAGAAGTTATTCATGCATTTAATTTTACATAGTCAATGTAATTCAATATGATGTTCAGATTAAGTACTTTGGATGGTTATGGCAACACAAATAAACATGGGCCCAGAAATTTCAAGTTTTTTTGGTCTCTATGTCAATATAACGAGATTCCAAGCACTAGAGTCACAAATTCTAATGTCCAAGACCAGTTTCTCTCCACCTTATGGATAAATAGGCATAGAAGCCTTTTGGAAGAAATATCACATTTTTCTACATGCTCAACCCAAATATGATGGTTCACTGATTCATAACTTACTCCTTGTGTTGTTTTCTGCTTCTGTAGCATAGACATTGCATCTTTCTTTATTCTTAATTGGGTACCATAACACCTAGCGCCTCTAAGCATCACATCACAAAATTTGATCTTTCTTTCTGCTTCTTCAGGTTTTTTTGTGTTTAGTGACTATAGCACAGAAACCAAGGCACTATTCTGTATCAGAAATTTCCTAAGTTGGCTAAGGAGTTGTGTCATTTGCTCCTCCCACCGAGAGGTATAGAAGGAGTCTTGTCTTTGAATCTGAGCTTTACCGTGACCACTTTCACTAATACCAAATAGCCAGAAATGACATTGTGCCAGTTCTAACCTAACCTTTAAGAGGACTGAAACTTTCCACTTTTCTTTCTCGAAATATTTGCTCTTGGAGCCCCAAACCGTCATGTAAGAGGTCTGAAATCCCTGAGGCTGTCATATTTTGAGCAAGCTCAAAATTAGCTATATGGAGTCGCTTTGTGCAGGAAGAAAGAAGGAAAGATTGAGAGAGAGAAGGAGAGAGGAAGAAAGGGAAAGAAAGAGAAAGAGAGAAAAAGCGGTCAGACCAGCTGAGGTCCTAGGCACTGTAGGGCAGAGACAAGCCATTCCCACTGTGTCCTGTCCAATATCTTGTCCAAGATAATGAGATAAAAATCTTCTATTATTATAAATTATTTTAAGCCAATGAGTTTTGCAGTGGTTTGCTCTGCAGCAATTGATAGGCAGAATTCTCTCTATATTCCAGTATCCTATATATTTCTTGTGCAGTTATCATAATGTGTGATTAATATTTTAAAATCTGTTGGTTTACTTATTTAGCGCCTATTTGTTTATAGAACGGACAAGTCTATGCAGGTAGAGGCTACCTCATTTGGACCTGCAGCATTGTTATAACGTCCGACAACAAGTTAATATCTGTTAAATGAAGGAAGAGAGGGAGGTGATCTGATCATTAGTAATACCAGCTCTTTCTCATTGATCCAAGATCTTACCATGCTTATATATGCAAGTTTGGTAGAAAATTGATTAGGAAAGTATTTTTTTCGTATTTGACCTTTTTCTAAATTATGTGGATAGTACTTTCGTCTGCAACTTTCAGAATATCTTTTTTGAAAATGATTCCAAAAATTATCAGAATTTTACGTTACAGTTACAAATTTAAAGATTTCTCACAATATCTTTAATATTTTCTTTCTTGTTAAAATTAAATTTACAAATTCACAAAGCATCATAGCCTCAGTGATTGGAAAATATCACTATGAGCTATGCATTCCTTCTAAAATGATATTGTTACAATTGTCAATGCATCTTTCTTTCCTTTAGTGCTTTCTCATATTCTAATAAGCAAGTGGGAATCAAGGAGTCACTTGCAATAGACTTTTCCTGATAAAAGTCTACTCCTTTTCTCTCACAAACATGAACTCCACATTTAGACTTGGAATCCCTCCAGGTAGATTTAGTAATAATGCCACTGAATGTTTAAGGAGAGTGCTGCCAGGTTGACACACGTCGACGTTCTACTTTAGAGGGAGCAGAAGCCAAGTCAAGAGAAGCAAAGGCCAGATGCTCTAAAAGTTTAGCTGAGATAAATCTTCTTAGTATTTTTCATATAGTAAAAATGAAGCCCTATGGCAAACGTAAAAGTCCAATTCTTTTATAAGGATTGAGATGAACTAACTCCCCATTACCATTTTTTTTAAAGACTCCTGCCTGAGCAGAAGCTTTAGAATGGGAAGAGCAGAGCCTCATCCAGCTTCTGTCCCATTCACCCTCAGTACTCTCCAGTACTCTTGATTTGCCTACCTGTTCATAAGGCAAATCTAAGATTATGGTAATCAATGATGCTAAAAAAAGAAATCAGTAGTGACCCAGTGCCTAAAGGGTACCATTTATAAAAGTTTGTTTGACATTCAGGAAATGTTTCCATGATTGACCTCAACCAAATTTTGTGATCTGTATCTTTCATCACCATGTTCCTACATCCTATTATTCAAAATGCTGAACATACGCAACAGTTCTTGGCACATGCGAAATACTTATATGCCTTTAAGCCTTTGACCATGGTATTCTTTTATTTAGAAATGTTCTATATGTCAAATAATACCTGTCAGTTGACATCTGTCTCATAGGCTTCCTTTTCCATGAAGCCTTGTCTCATTACCTCAGTGAGAAGAACTCTGTCCCTTCTCAGAACTCCGGCTACATTTAATTTATGCTATTGTCATACATATCAAGACTTTGCTTTCACTATAATTAATTGAAAAGCACCTTATTTTGCAAGTCAATTATAAACTCCTTGAGCAAAGTATCTTTTTTTCCTTCATATTTGTGTTCCACACACTACATAGCACATGATAAACAATAAGAGGCACTCAATAAAGGCCTGGTATGTAAGTGGATGGATTTGGTAAAATTTCTCATACTGCACTAGGCAGTAAGCTACGTGGTACGTTTCATCAGACAGTGAATGAGTTTGTTACTATAGACTTTAAAATAGATTATCAGCTAGGTTAAAATCCCCCAATAAGGACCTAAAATAATGAGACATAGGTCAGATATATTCTTATAGGAATCAGGGAAGGCCAAAGAACAGGAAATACAATAATCAAGGTGGTATGCATTAATCAGGTAAAGAGTGGGAGACATGGAAACCTTTTTTAAGAAAAATAATATAGTAACATCTCCACTTTTTCTGGGAAAATTTTTCAAAGGCAAGTGAGAAAAGGCTACCAAGAAAGGGTTCCTCAAGCAAGATTATATTTGAGAAACCTGATGAGAAGTAAACATTGCCTGCGTAGCTCACCAGAGTTAAAATTTCTGAACAAAATAATTTCCATTCCTAGCAAGACATAGATCACAATTATTTGGGGTTTTAAATCTATATTATATCTGTATTTGTAAATGTAAGTGAACTGCAATAAAATATGAAAATAGGTATCTATTGGTAACATGTTAAAAGGATTTTACCTTTTTGCAATGTCTGTTTCTAAATATAAATACACATATATATTTATATTTGTGTGTGTATACTCTCTCACACACACATATATGCTTTGTCAAAAAGGTGTTGAATTTAATTTTGACATATAGCTAAAGTATCTGGATCATTTTAAAATTAAAAAAAAATTAGTAATAGACAAAAGTTAAAGGGTCCTGAAGAAGAGACAAAGCTAAGTGTTCAGCAAATCCCATTTTCTGTTTCCTCGTCCTGGACACATAAGACTTCATTTTTCACCCTTCTCTACAATTAGCTAGGATCATATGATTAAGTTGCGCCCGATGAATTGTGAACAGATGTGACGTGGTCTCTTGCAGGCCCAGAGAAGTGGTCCCCCTTGCTCCTACTTTTTCTCTCCTGTAGTGACCTTAGAGCCATCTCTTCCATATGGCATAGCCCCAGGTTGGAGAAAAGTCACCTGACCAGCATTAGACTAAAGTAAACAAGAGAAAAACTTTTATTGGGTTAAGCCATTTGGAATATGTGTGTTGACTGATGGGCCAGCTTGAAGTGATTACCATAAATGATATTGGTAAATAACTTTCAACATTTGATTCAATAAGCTAAAACATTATGAGATCCAATCCTTTTTTGGTTCTGTAGAAATTATTCTAAGTTTTTAGAATTACAGATTAACAGTTTCCATTTCTATATGAAACTAAGAAAACATTTAATAAACCTAGAATTCATGATTTCTTTTGAAAATATTAAGTGAGATTATTTGAAAATAATGTTTTTACTTAAAACTTGGCTGTTAAATATAACTTTTATTATTATTAAAGATCCCAACCATAAACGCCATACATTTGACTTACTTGGCAAGTTAAGATGACCAGCATATTTATAGAAATGTGAACGTTATTTATTGAAATGTTTACATAAGTTCATTGAATAGTGAGAACCATTATTGCAACTTTAAGTGTGTGGATTTCCTGGCCAACACACTATTTCTTTATATTTTCTGGAAAGAGAAAGAAAAACATGATTTGCCACTCCAGACATATCGCCCAGTGGCTGATGTTGTAGAAACATGAGAAGGTTTCTTTATTATTACTAGTTTTGCACCTAGTATATCATATGAAGTATTAAAACTTCATTTTTACTATCTAGCTAAATAAATAGCAAATCTGTAATACTATCTATTTAATACATTGAGTTTTTTCAATTTTGACTAATAGATAAGGTTCAAAACATTTGCAAAAGCAAACACACAGAAGCGCATTGTGAACTAGTGGCTTAAGAAGAGTCCAGGTGGTAAGAGCAAACATACGATAGCACTTACTGTAAGTCAGCCACTCATCCATGTGTCTACATTCTTCCCATAGCCTTAAAATACCTTTAGCAGATCAGTAACATTATTACTCATATTTTAAAGATGAGGAAATGAAGCACGAAAGAGTTAACTAAGTTGTCAGAGGTCACATAGCCAGTATGTGTGTAGGGAGGATTTAAATGTAAGAAACGTGGTTCCAGGTTCTATATAATTAACCAAAGCGTTATTCTCTCAAATTATTTCATTGCAAACAAAAAATTATCTTTATCCCAAGTGTCTTGAGTTTGACTGTTTCTTATTCATATATCTCCTCATAGATGAGCAAAGCCAGTAAAACATACTAGTCTTTCAAAAAGGATTTTTACTTGAATTAAGAAAGTAAGGGGAGATGCTGCTTTAGATATCTGTTCCCTTATAAAAAGCATATTAATATCTGGAGAACAGAAATAAAATAAATCATCCCAAATTTGAAAACCCAGGTCAATGAACTGTTTTTATTCCCAAATTCAACAACAGACTAAGATGGCATGCTTTTTGGAAAGTAGATGCGGACTTTAGAAAAATAGATGAGGTAATTAGACACCCATGTTGGACATATGGCTTGGAGATGGCTTCCCCCTGGAAACTAGTCATTCTCAAAGGGAAGGGACGTTGGAAGAAAGGTTTCTGAGAATGTGCACATGGATCACAGCCAACAGCATCCATTAAGACCCTTCATTCTTAAAAATAAAGGAACCTTGTAATTATTCACACCTGAGATCACCCAGAGTCAAAATTATCCCTGTGATCAGGTGACTAACTCACTGGTCAGAGGAAAGTCACTACGGAACATAGAGGAATTTTTTCCCCTCTGATCACAATTTGAAACCTTTTCTTTTTTCAGGCATTTACCCCTAATTTTTGTTTTCACTATTTGTTTAATTTAATTTCTTAGAAAAGCTATGTCATAAGCCATCTGATGACTTTGTAAATGCAAAGAGCCAATGTTGTGGAACAGACAATCTAATGACATAGTGTTTAGTGTTCCCTAAAGCAGGAGACAGATGAAGAGAAACGGTGAACCGGCAACCCTAGCATAATTAAGACAAGCCTGAGTGCTTGCCATGGTGCCATTACATTAATCTCACATCAGTGGCACCTGGCTAAAATTTATGAGATATGTAAAAGGGGCCTTTCTGACTGACCTTGATAAGGCAGAGTTATTTATCACGTGAGAGAATAGTCAGCAAGCTAAGGGGAATGAGGTATATTAGAAATAAGTTGGCAGAGAGATTTAAGTGCAGTGGGATGCAATATACTTTAACTGAAAAGATCAAGAGAAGTATTTCCAGTACTATGAACCATAAGCATCCTTGATAAGTAAAACATAAAATCATAGGTCATGCTAATAAGCAATATATATGAGAAGAGGTAATAATAAATGTCAATTTTAAACCGATGCCAATTCATTCATTCAATATTTTTAATGTGTTAACTAATGAGACTTTGTGACCACAATGAATTCCAAATGATATTGCCCCCCTAAAAAATAAGCAAAACATATTCACTGCGAGTTCTTTAAGGACTGCCTCATTTTCATCATTGTATTCCTAGGGCCGAGTGTAGAGCCTGGAATATTTTGGTCCCAAAAAAATCACCAGATCTTTCCATGTCTGGCTTCCTGTTCTTCAGGTCTCAGTTCACAAATCACCTCCACAGAGGTCTTCCCTGGTCACCCCATCAAAAAGACTTACCCTATATGGAACTATCTTGTGTACTGCCCACACGTTTATCACTGACTTTCCCTCCCTGGATGCTGAGGTCCCTGTCTTTCCCGTTCACTGTAATATGACAGCCGTAGACTCAATACCTAAAACAGGACATGGTAGGTGCCTAATAAATATCTTTCAAATGATGAAATAAGGGGCATTTATTAAATGAATTGCGGAAATTAATTAACAGAAGAGCAATGATTATCATGCTTTCAAATAGATTTTGGAAGGTATACACTTTTATTTTAAACCATTGTGTAATTAATAGTAACAAATTAAAAAATCCGATAATGGTGATTCTTCACTAAGGACTTCATTGTAATAAAATTAGTAGCACAATAAAGTGCTCTTGATCGTTTATTTTTAAAAATGTCAGACCTCTTCCACAGTTGCCACTAGTGTTATTAAATACGACAAGACTTTTTAGGCCATAACCAATTTTGTACTTCAAATATTTCAACAAGAAATATGGAGGAAAGCAAAGTGGTTTGTTTTTTGCTGGAATTTTGTTTACCTTACTTCCATATAAAATGTACCAAATAAAATATTGGTAGCTGCAATCTGTAGAAATTGCCATAATGTAAGTGACATTTTATTTCTGTTCACGGGCCAGCTAGTCAGCACAAGAGTCCTTTATTTTATTTTTATGTAATGTACAATTTGAAGATTTCTTTTTTAACTTTATCAAACATAATTGAATTTATACTTCTGCTAAAACGGAGATGGATGGATAAACTCTATCTGTATACAATGAAAGCCTTATGGTCTTTTCAGCGAGGAGGAAAAGCGGCACCACTTTGGAGTTTCCAATAGAAAAAACACATTGGGTCAAGTAGCCCTGATTGATTTTAGACCACATCAGAACCCAAACGGCTTTGTACATTGAAGTTCTGCTTCTCTATCATTTCATATTTGATACTCTTCTGTGCAAAAGCACAGACTAGCTGAAGTCAGCAGGTCACACAAAATAATCTTTTTAGTCTTTCACTAGACCTTAAAGCTACAGTACTAAAAGTTACATACGTCTGGCAGCTATTATTTGAGAATGAGAGTAGGAAAGCAATCTTTACTTTAAAAAAAAGTCCAAACTACTAAAATGAACATATAAATATTTGAAAAGAATTTGACTTGCCTTACTTTCTAGCATAATTGGTCATTTTTTTTTTTTTAAGATTTTATTTTTCCTTTTTCTCCCCAAAGCCCCCTGGTACATAGTTGTATATTCTTCGTTGTGGGTCCTTCTAGTTGTGGCATGTGGGATGCTACCTCAGCGTGGTCTGATGAGCAGTGCCATGTCCGCGCCCAGGATTCGAACCAACGAAACACTGGGCCGCCTGCAGCGGAGCGCGCGAACTTAACCACTGGGCCACATGGCCAGCCCCCATAATTGGTCATTTTAAAAACGCAGTTAACATTCACACTCTTTAATCACACAATGTTTGTTGCAGTTCTGGAGCTCTATCCTGGATCTATGTCAGAGGTACAGGAGACAACTATACTTCAGGGTCATAGAGTCCGTTGCTTGTACACTGCTGATTATAAAATTCACACCTTTGAGGGAAAAGGGTTTTGAAATTAAGTATATCAGAATAATTAAACATTGCTCATTTAATGTGAATTTGTGTACATTTTAATGCAACCTAACCTGATTATTAAATAAATCTTGTATAAATAACAATGAGTTGTGAAAGTAGAAGAGAGTGGGAGAATTAATAGAATTTCTCTACACTGAACGTCTCCATTTGAATTGAATTTCTCTTGCTTTCTAGAACTTTTGCAGATAATAATTTAGGAATCCATAAAATAGCAGATTTATGTTTGCTGCTGAACTTACCTAAGTGTGTCAGATCTCCATTTAAATTTCCTTATTTGAATTATTAAGATTCCATAAGGAAAATATTAAAGCTTCATGCAAATACTAATAGAACGTTGCTGGTTTCTATTTGCAATGGGATGTTAGGAGAGGGCGGAAGGGGAGATATGGTTTATATTCCACAATTCTGTAACTTAATGATCCTATTTCATTAAAGAAAATCAGCTGCACATTTACCCCATAATTATCATCATCACAGCAATAAGTGTCCATAATGACTCAAAGGCTAATTCAACGGCCATCATATCTTATTTCTGTTCCTCCTCATCCTATTATCTTTTCTCTTTGTCTTCAGAATAATTTCATAACTTTTGCTTTTCCAATTAACCAAAGGACCTGTGGGATCTTCTTCCTTCAAAAAATATGCCAATGTAAGAGGTTTACTTTTCTTTCAAAAGTTGGTGAAACTTCAACATTTTTATTGTGTTGAAATGCAACTTTTCCTTTTAAAATTAAACTGAAATCTCATGAAAGTACAGGTCATTAGTTTCTAGAAAGAGTACTTAAATTAAGGACAATACTTAAATCTAGGAAAGAATACAAAAAGTCCTTGCATAAATACGCTGAAAATGTTTAATTGTAAAAGAGAAATATGATTATAATCTAAAGTTTTAGAAAAGAATTATTTCTTCTAACAAAGCTCATTCACTTATAAGAAAGATCGAACAACATTTAGAATAATTTTGGTCTCTGTAATTGAATTACAATACAAAGAAATTTTCCTCAAAAAGAACTCAAAAATCTGTCTCAGAAGATGGAAAATAAATTGAAAATAAAATAAGATCCTAAATCACAATGTGATGACAACACAGACTGAACAAACAAGGAAAGGAGGTACCTCATTACCTGTTTGAATACTAGCCATCCAGTTTGCTCTCATAAAAGTAGTAGTTGTTAGATATACAGGCAATTTTTGCTCGTAAGACATAATCATTAATTTGTTCCTATAGCAAGCAACATACCGTTAAGATAAGACCTGAAAACCAATTCTGTCAAAACCAGGTAGCTTGCATCAGGGCACCTGGTATTCCCTTGGAACCGTTAATTCACTACAAATGTGTGAGAGAAAGAAAACAAAAATCTTTAACACATGTTGGAAGGGTAATAAAGATTGAAGTGAATCATAAAAGTTTTCCCCAATGACAAGTGTAAAAAAAATCAGTATTCAATATCTTAAATTTTTAATAATAAATTAGGCCAAAGTTTGACCAATCAATTTTTAAACTTTAAAAGCAGCTGTTCCCAAAGATGTCTTAAATGCCTCCTACACATTTTTTTCAGAAGTGGGCAACATTTTCCATCTGCAATGGTGCAGACAAATTTATTCACCCCAAAGTTGATTCCAGTATAATGGAATTAGATGTTATAGAGAAGAAATCACAGTGGAAAAACATGTAGAACATGCAGTGAAAGCACACTGAATGGAATTAAAGATGGACTGAAGACTGGGAAACGCACCGTGAGAACTAGGAGGGGCCCTGGAAATCTCGCTCAAAGCTTTTATTGAAGGTATCTGAAACTGAGGACAAGAGAAGGTAAGCGACTTTCTCATGATCAAAAGGATCAGAACTGGATCAATCGGCTTAACACACTTGATTCTGTACTCTCCTTACTCTGCATTTTTTGCCGCTCCATGAAATTGAGGAAGGAAAATGGGGGAAAAACAAATCACAATCTCCAGGAATGAATTACTGAAACTGCTCTTCCCATTCCCCCAAGTAGTATCAATGGCCCCTCATTTTTCTTGTTCTAAAAAGCATAGTTACACTTTTGAAAGTCATTTGAAAGGGTCATAGATCTCAATTTTCTCTTCTGCCCACTCTAATTAGTTTACTAGTTTCATTAATATAATTTAATTGATTTTCTTTTAAAGATCCTGATGAATTTGCCTCCCTCTTTCCATAATATTTAAAGCAGTATGAGAATTACTTTATTTGTAAAATGTAATAGTGAGATGTAGGAATTTGTGTAGAGTTTAAAAAGGCATGCGATGGGTGAAAATTTTTCTCTAAATATGAAAAATTTTATCAGACTAAAAGACCTCCTTCTAAACTAATGTCACACCCAGTCAAATAGATACATTTTGGAAGTGGAAATCATCCATCTCACCACTGATTCCTCTGTAATCATGCATTTTTCAAACTTTTTATTTGTATTAGCCAGGCTTACCCATTGCATTTATATCCCTGGCTCAAAGTCCCCGTGTTCCAGCCATCTGGGTCACTCCAGTTTCTTTCAGCTCTTTGCCATCTTGTTCTCTCCTCACAAGGCAGTGCATTGTTTCCAGAAGATTTCTGCATTTGAAGCCCTGAAGTCTCTGTGGCACATTATGTGATTCATTAAATACCACGGAGCTTAAATTAGTGTATCATTTTTTCATCACTTACCAAACAGCATCTTTCTGTTCATATAAAATTCTATGCCTATATGTGTGACATAGTAGAAATTTTAGGCCTATTCACCTTTCAAAATAGTAACAAGGGTATTTTGTGCAACCCTGCTTTAATGTGTTGTAAAGTGCTACATTATAATCGATTGTCTAACCCAGACTACCAAGCCTATGCCATTAAGCACATGATGAATTTACAAAACTAGAGGTCTAAAAAACCAAAAAATTATATGTGTGTATATATATATATATATATATATATATATGCGTGTGTGTGTGTGCAGTTGTGCCATGGTGTAAAAATATATTTTAAATAATTTGATGTCATACCCAGCACTCCAATGAATAATTTGATTATTTAGATGTTACATGTAAGAAAATAGCCAAACTCTCAGTTATCATAATGTTCTCTGATAGTCACTAAATAACCCTAAGGTGGACTATTCTCCCATTTGGACTATGCTGCATAATGCAATGTTGTCCATATAAAAGATTAGCCTGGCTGGACCTCAGAGGTAATTTTTTTCCAATCCCTCATTTTATAGGGTTAGGGAAAGCTAAAGTGATTGTAAACTTGGTTACAAAGTGACACAGTGACAGAGCAGGGACTAGGACCCATCTCCCAAATATCAGTGACAGTTGTTAATAAAGATCAGGCTCTTTGAACTCTTGAAATCATTTTATTTTTCCAATATTTCTCTTTAGCATCACAACATCCTGTGATGTGATGTGAACACCCTCATTCATTACTGGAGGACACAGGCTCCGGGAGATGCTGTAACCATCATGAGTCGCAGACATTCCTTGAATCTGTCCATCACGTTCATTTCAGAAACATTTGAAGGTAAGTAAAGATAAATGATATATTTGTTATTCATTATGAACAAAAGTAATGGAATCTATTTTATATCATTCTACAAGTGTTTTCCCAACTTGGCTAACCTCTCTAATCATTAGAGTCACTTGAGATTTTTCTGGCTCTGCCCCAGACCCACTGAATCAGAATCTCTAGGAAAGGCACCTGGGAATTTGTATTTGTAAGTGGCTCCCCAGGTGATTTTGGTAATTAGCCAAGTTTTGGAAACCCTGGCAGTACCACTGAAAGTTAAGAAGATGCTGCCTTACAAGTTTAGAATGTTTAGAAGCCAAATACGCCTATTGTAAAATTGACCCAATCCAGTTTCTCTCTTTCCCAAGCAGGCAAGATAGATGTCTTTGTAACAAGTGGGTAGACAAACTGCCAAATACCACCTATATTTCTGGGTCAGAGACAGATTGGACCTCCACCAAGAGAAACTGGGCATTCGTACTTGGTCTATTTCCATGGCAGGGACAAAACAATTCTAATCTTACTGATCTTTTCATTAAAGAATAAAGCAATCTCAGGGCATTAACTGCTGACAATAATGCAGACCATGGATTTCACGGATTAACCAAACCACAAACAATTTAGAACTTGTCCACAGAACAATTCTTCGTTTGTGCAGTACAGGAGGCAAAAAAGTAATCAGTCAGACTGGAACTGTTGGGTTTAATTACTCAATATAACGTTTGTCATTTAAAAATCCATATGCCCGTCAGGGTAGCAACAGTCTCTCATAAATGCTTAGAGATTCTCTGCTATGATACCACATAATACGAACAGTACTCCACCACTTTTGAAGTACTTTCACATATATTAGCACACTTTATTTTCACAATAGAGCTGTGAAGTAGATAGGAATTCTCAACAAATTGAAAGGGTTATTATAATTAAAATGTATTCTTAGCAGAATGCAAATATCCTAAAGTGTATCTGATTTACTTTTGGTTTCATGCAAAACAAGACATATATCACCCCTTACACTCTGTGAAAACAATTTGAAACCCTAAAATATTCATTAAGTTCTTTTTTAAATGGAAAATGATTTATGCAACACTGATTTAAATGCTGAATTTGAGATTAAAAAGGAAAGTGAATCAAGTAATCAGGCTTTACTACTTTAAATATCAAGCTTATAGATCCTGATTTATTTCATCAAAGTAGTTTCTCAGCTATACCAAAGGCTGGATCCTTTTCCCTAGTCAATGGCTCAGCTGAAAACTAGGGACTCTAGTGAAATACTAAAATGAAGAGTTTGTTCACGAAAAATTGGAATTTTAAAAATTAATATTATAGTTGTCTACACACTGATTAAAACTCAAAGCCAAAGTTGTTATTCTTTACCTGTAATGTTTATAGGCATTTTTATCCTTTATCCTTCCTTACTAAAGCCCCAAACTTGTTACTTTGTCTCAATGTTATTCTTTCTGTTAGGACTTGAAAGATAAACTTCCAAAAAAATTTTTCTACATAGAGAGAACATAGTTAGAAAAGTTACTATTTTAAGAGAATGCTATTAATGCCAAATATTCAAAATCCAATTACAACAAAGAACTACTTAGACACACAATAATTTATCAAAGTTATTATTCAACTTAATATTGTGAACAGTCTCAGATAACAATATAAGTTTTTCTCATGGGAGAGACTCCATCTGAGTTTCTAATTAAATAACTTTTGTATAGTTCCTTTTCTTCCCTGCACAAAAGGTCTTTTTTTCTCTCTATTCTTGCTCTCCTTCTTTCTTTGTTGATACTGTTTACTTCCAAGCCTGCCTCTGAACTCTCTGTCTAATTAGCTCTTGATAGATCTGCTGCCCTGTTTCCACAAACATTTAATTCTGCCGTCAGTCCCATTTACATTACAGCATGTTGCATTGTCTTTTACCAGCCTAATTTTGTTTGAGTGAATGTAAATCCCATTAAACAGTCACCTATTAGACTGTGGCATATAAACTCCAAAAGCTTCTTTATTACAAGAGTGAACATAGGCCCAATTGATAAAAGATTTCTGGGGCATTTCAGTTCGTGGTCTACTTCAAATATTCTGTCTGCCTTCAGCTTGGGCAGCTCACTTTTTCAAAGCATTTGACAGAGTATTTGAGGATCTTTCAACCTGTATATTCCATAGCATGGCATATGTAAGCATCACTTGCCTGCTGTCTTTGGGAAAAAAAATTTACTAGTACCTAAACAAACGTTTAATATGTATTTTCCCCCTTTAGGTATTTTATCTTCCCTTTGGTAACCTGACCACATTATTTTTGAAAGACTGCATGACAGTGTTTACAAATATCAGGATGGCTTGCAGATTACTCTGGAAAGAGCTCTTCTTGAATACTAAACAACTGTACAGAATTCCAATAAGCTCAGTGTTTTCTGACGACTTTTCTGAAGAGGAGTAAGACACAGGACATAGCATCCTGAGATGCAGCCCATCAGATGGCAAGCAGATACTAGCATCAGAGACAAACAAGTCCTTCTCATAACTTGAATGTAAGTTGATAGCCCAAAACAGAGAAATAAGATGCAAGAGATAATTAGAAGTTCTGGAAAGACAAGGTAGCCAGTTATTGGGGTTACTGATATTTATATCAATGTGCTCAATCAGAGTAGTGCCAGGTACCAGTTTCTATCTAAGTGAGGGCTCAGTATAGACTTTCCCCAAAGCTGAGTGAATCATTCAGCACTATGGTCACATAATCGTGTGGTTTAAGGTAAGGGTGAGAATGACTTTCTTTCCATTTCCTCTTGGTAATAAACTCAGGAGACACCCATGAAGTGCAAACCCTCACACACAAAATTATTTCTCACCCCTGCAGGCTTGTCAAAGCCAATCTTTCAGGAAAGCACAGGTTGCTGAAGGAGACTGTGAGGTTTCGCCTGCTGAGTCTCTAAGGACAACAAACATTCCAAAAGAGACTGTGGCCAAAATTGTTAATTTCACACAGCTCTTTTGCCATGATGACAAAATCCATGAGAAGACTGACTACGTAGTGGGTCAGGCATTAAGCCACAGTTATTTGTGTAGGAATAAAAATATGTATGGCTTCAAATACTAGTTATGGAGTCAACCTGGATTAAAAATCTAAACAATCATGGACAGGATTTTGACAAATATGTGGAACGTAAAGTGAATAATTATTAACAGACACTCAGCTTGTTGTAAGGAACCATAAAAGAAAAATCAGTTAAGTACTTAAACTGAATGGTTTATGTGATTTTAAAGAGCATAAAAAATTACAAAACAATTGAGCATCAGAAATGGATTTATAATCTAAGAGTTTGCATCAATACACACCCATACTGTCAATACGCAGCTTTTCAAGTAGATACTACATAAATTTAAACTCCTGAATACTCAGGCTCAAAAATACCCAGGAGTGTATGTAAAGGCAATTTTCTTGGATAGTAGGCTCCTTATTTCTTTCTACATATGTTTCCATTTGGCTTAACGGCTTGCTTAGCTATTACATGTACGAGTTTGAGGATTCCTTATCTTTCTGCCCATTACATAGTATTAAGGACAACATTTTTATTCAGCTTTGATAGAGTCAAATAATTTATAATTTCTAACAGCAGGTCCATGCTGGTCACCTTGGTTGTCCCTCATAATCACTTCAAATTTTATTGACACCAGGATTTCAAAGGGGGAGGCACACATTAGTTTAATGTTACTTGTTCCCAAAATAGGCAACTGACTAGTATTACCTTAGTTCTTTTCCTTTACTAAAGCTTTTCTGAAACATTAACATTATTATTGTAAAATATGACTAACTTCAAAAGAAAATGATATTTTAAACTGTGTAAATACTTTAAGTGGGCCTTGAAGAAACATAAGCACTTCATAATAAGTATATTGAAAGAGCTTGAAAGTCACTAAACACATGAACATTCCTAGATCCATATAGGTTTCTGTACTACCTACAACCTTTAAAAAGTGACGTTAGTAACTTTTTAAAATATCTGTATGTTATTTCGGGTCACAATACATAATCTGTATGACTTTAGATGGGTTACATAATCTCTCTGAGCCTCAATTTTCTCTTTAACAATGGAGAAAATATCTATTTAAGTTGTCAAGATTAAATGAGACAATTACAAATATTTGCTGACTCTAATACAAATCATAAACTATAATAGGCACTAGTATACAGAAGCGAAAAATCCCTGTTATTCACAGAGCTGTAGTGAGGAAGACAGCAAAACCCACATATAGTTATAACTTTAGATAAGCTCTATCGTGGACAGCAATGGTCATATTTTGCCTCTTCAACATGTTTTTTCTTTCACCCTTCTCCTATTAACAGAATTGTTCATTTTTAAAGTGAATCTGTTCCAAGGAATTCTTGTAAACTGATCCCTCTGTCTACCTGTGATGGGAGTAACCACAGGATTCATCCCTAGTCAATGAGAGGATCTTATTTCCATATTCACAGTGATGGGGGCTATCTGGCAAGAGGCATGCTCTTTGCAGTAAGAACAAAACCATGAAGATAATATGAGAACAGAACTGCTTTGAGCCCTTTTTATCACAATTTGGGAAGAGTCTGGCTAAGAATGAAGCCCAAAGAGAGAAATGTAGAGCTGAGATATGAAGACGGTGAGAAAGTATTCTAATGACAGAGTCTCATCCTTGGATCTACGTGTGCTTAAAGCCCAAAACATTCCTGCACTTCCCATTTTTGTGAGCCAACAAAACCTCTTTCATAAGCTAGTTTAGGCTAGGTTTCAATAATCTACAGCCAAATAGGCTATAAGGTAAAGGTACAGAGGACAATGGTAGAGTAAAATGGGGATAGCCCCGTGTTTCAAGCAGAGAAAATTCCAAAAAGGCTCAGTATGAGATAAGGAAGACATCAGTGTGCCTGAGGAACTAGGAACATAATCGTATTATCACTGTCACGTAACTATAACTCTTTAGAGCTTCTTTGAGGCCTTGATTTTAGGCCCTGGGAATGATACCTAAAAAGATGCTTCCACCAGAACACCTTTTCATTTGCGATCTGTATTTTATTCTGTTGGGTTATCAATGGAAGGACATTCTCTCAATGCAGATGTCATATAGAAAGGTAGGAGAGAGAAAATCTTAGACATGGAAAGGATAGAAAGTGGGAGGCATTTGTGAGCCATTAGGCTGGGGCCTTCGGAAATCCGAGACACTGTAGGAAAAAGGAGGCTTCTGAGCAGAACACTGGAAAGGAAAGAAACTGAAGACAAAAATGACCTAATGCCCAATTTGCCTAAGGCCAGCCCTGGCTGCATAACTCATCAAACACCTCAGTGAAATGAGGGTGGTTTAAAATATCACTCTCTGCTAACATTAATTGAAAAACTTGGGTTTTAAAAAAATAAATAAATTTAGTACTTTTGAAATCTGCCTTCACTTGTTTATTCTGATTGTTTTAGAGTAAATAATCATGAAACTGTCAGACAGATGGTATTCTTTCTAGGTTGAGAACCCCTGGCTTCTTAAAATCTGATAACTAGAGTATCTTTGGATATTTGACAGTTACCTTGACTCATAGAAGTTACATTCAGCAGCATAGAAAAGATCCATGAGAAATTCTCTGAGTTAGTAAATATCTGATGGAGAATTTATAATTGCCAAAATTCTTTACAGACTATTTGGTACAATACCTCAGAATCCTGAGTCAGCAATGCTTACACAACAAACTCCCCTTTACTGCCTTTCTCTGTGTGTCTATGGTGCCTATTAGTATAGTACCTGAGTGAGACTGTTTAAATTCAAAGGGAGTTTTTGCCTGAAGGAGGAGAGCAGAATTGGGCCCAATGGGAGACCTGTCTGAGTACTTGAGGGCGGAATTTAGTCCACTGGAAGGGCAGTTACCAGCTGGGATTTAAGTATTACAACAAAGTTTCAAGGAAGAAAGGAAGGGACAGTATGATGGGAGCTTTTTTGTTCCTTCACTTTTTCCAAGTAGAATTATTTTGATAAAACAAAAACCTTAATGGGAGACATTAGCTCTAAATTATGGCATCTGGAAATTAGAATTTCAATCTATGAGTCTTGAATATCATTCAGATTCTCTATCACACATATTATATAGCAGATTTAACTGAGGCCAAACTTGACAGCCATGCAAAAGGCAATATGAAAACATTAGGGAAATTTCTCCCCTATCTCTAGCATATATCTGAATTCTCCACTATAAAAACACCAAATACAACTTTAAGAGCCATTAATTCATATAACCAAATTAGCAGTCTTTTTGAGATTATAAAAAAGGAATAAAAAAAATGAAACACCTATTTTTCCCACATCATATTATTATCTGTTCAGCCTTTTTATTCTTATATTTGTATGTATGTATATATTTATTTATTTATGCTGAGGAAGAGTCACCCTGAGCTAACGTCTATACCAATCTTCCACATTTTGTATGTGGGTTACCGCCATAGCATGGCTGCCACTGACTGGTGTATGTCTGTGCTGGGAACTGAACCCAGGCTGCCAAAATGGAGAATGCTGGACTTAACCACTAGGCCACGGGGCTGTCTCCAGTTTTTGTATTTTTTTAATGACATAAGTCAGATATGTAGTTTTATAAAGTTTTTTAAAAGGCTGGGGAAGGAGGAAGAAAACAAAGTCCATTTGACTTCCACACATAGTCTGTCCCCCTTTTCTCCTATCCCCAAAGTCACCACTGTAAGTGTGGCCAGTCCCTTCCGGCTACCCTTATATACAGGCATACACACATATATGCGCAATAATACAGGCATTGTTGGATGTGAGTGCAGCAGTCTTTACCTTATAAAATGATTAAGTGAGAGGAATGTAAATTTAAAATCCAGAATGTAAATTAAAAATTCTAAACTCATAGACATCAGTGGGAATGGATCCTAAAAATCACCTCTCTTGTTTAGTAGCTATGGATTCTGTGCCCCAGGGAAGAGAGGTTCCTTGGGGCACTCAGCTAATTAGTGGAAGAGCTCCAATGAGGCAAGATCTCTTACTTCCTAGTGAGATGCTTTTTCCACAATGACAGGCCACCAATTGTTAACAGTCACATATCACATGCTATGCTGTGTTTCTTTTCTTGTGTGTGTGTGTTAGATGTGAGGAGTGAAGGCATATTAATGGGTTAACAAAGTTGACAAAGAGAAAATATCAGTGACGTTCTATTCAGTGGGACAAATATTCAACATATACTATGTAGCAGGCATTATGCCAGGAAGTGTAAGCACAAAGTAGAACAAGAAGGGAAAACTGTCATTGTGGATCTTACAGTCTTATAGAACAAGACTGAAACACAACCACAATAAGGAGTGTATTTGAGTGTGAGTGTGTATGTTTGAGTGTGTAAAAATGATTACTCTAGTTGAAGGTCATAAGAGACCCCAGAGAAAAGGTAACTGTTTCCATATCTTGGGGTGTTTTCTACGGCTACTTCTTCCAAATATTACCTCTCCCAACCCACCCTGCCTGACATGATGGGAAAGAGAGCTGTGCTTCAGCCTGTTAGATTTGAATAGCTGCATCATAAGACTCTTTCTGTCAAAGCATGTTTCAGACGGAAAGAGGTTTTACACAGCCCATGGCAACAACACTTTCTATAGACCCTACCAATTAGTAAAAGAGAACACAGAAGTACAGACAATTCTAAGAAACACTTATTAGTGTAAATTGATGGTCCTACAGATATTTTAATCAGCTTTAGTATAATCCTATCATGTATTTTTAAAAGGCTTTATACTGGATATTTTTTCATGGAAAGTAAACAATTTGCATTAAAACTAAGTTAATTTCATTGATAACAGTAAGTTAGGCCCATTTATGCAAGGATGATAAAATATGCTTTAAACGTATGGTTTCATCATAGGTGCCTTGAGTTTATTCTTTCAAACATCATCTCAGTACATATATATATTATTTTCTTTCTTTTGTGTGCAGGTTAATTAGTCAGATGTAGTAAGCAGCACAGTGCTAGACACAAAGCAGATGCTCAAAAATAATCATTTGATTAACATTACATATTTGTGGGTTTTTTCTGGGTTAAAAAGTCTGAATATTACTGTATACTAACAAATCGAATAATTAGTTACTAGAGAAATCAAATTTAACAGGCCGTATACCAAATTTCTAAGATGCATTCTCATTAAATCATCATAAATATTTTCAGGATGTTTCATACTATTTTTAAAAAGTATTTTATCAGGTTCCTTCAGAACAACTGTAGTGAAGGGAAAATGACAGAGAAAAGGAGAATAGTTGGTAGTTTGTTTGTGGGCTGTTACAATTAATTTTCCTGTGTGTCTTCTGGAATATATATAAACATGATTATTTTATTCCCAAATTAAACATTAATATAACTAAAATTTATAGAGGCCAAATATTTTACTCATGTTACAGAATTCATCACCTTAACACTTTATGAAGTAGATAGTATTTGTTTTACAGATAAGAGAACTGAGGTTAAATAATTATAATCTTTAATATCTTTGGCTATAATTCTAGAAGTAAATCTCCGAAAAACAAGCTAACTTTGCTTTTTTTTTTCTTTTGTCTGAAAAATAAATTCCAAATTCAAAAAATCAAACTGTTTCAATTACTAAACACCTCTCCTGACTTTTCCTTTAGATTTCAAGCTGCCCAGAATGTCTCGGACTTAAAGATTTCTGTATACATTTTTAAAGTATGGTTTAAAATCATAATTTATTTTATAATTGGAAAGAAATTTAGAAAAGATTTTCTTCAACTTTTAATTTTACAAAGAATGAGGTTCAGAAAAGTAAAAGAGTTTGCTTTATATTAGAATTTGTTAGTGGCAGAAATGTAACTAGAACTGAATTCTTACCACTAGTTCAATAATCTCTGAACATTCCACCAATTACTAGAATTAATATAAATTGTGATATTGATTCCTATTAGCAATAATATCATTGATAAATATAGTACTGATATAATAAAGTATGATAATACCTCTATTTAGTTTAGACCCCAAATCAACCTGCAAAAATTAGAATAAACACAATTGAGTAATAGGAAAACATTTATATTAATTGTAAATACACAGTCGTAAAAAGTTTAGATTGTTGATACTTTCAATGACCATTGCTGCAACAGTATTATGGTGTTTGTAGAAAGTAAAAAGGATAATGAAAAGTTTTGTAACCTAGTAAACTTTTAACCCTATCTGTGTGATACTAAGAGGTTAACTTGAGGATTTAAATTTTAGGTACTATAATGTAATGAACAGATTAAGTAAAAATATGTCTAAAACTCATTAAGAAGAAATTGCCTTCAATTTCCCTTTTTAGTAAAGGTAGTGAACTGAAATCAAATCAACAAACTAGAAGGGGTCCCAAGAACTCTTACGGTAAGTATGCACATGTATAATGCCTAGAAAATGAAAATGTAAATGGCGTTAAACTAATTAAACAAGGAGCCTTTAGACTGAGGTGGCGCTAATACCATGGTGGCCTATGTGTGGCAAACCAAAATCTAAGCCTATAAACGCCTCAAGGTTATGAAACTGAAACACTAAGGAACACCAATCACAAAAAGCCAAACGAGCTCTAAGCTACAGCCAATCAAGCAGTTTCCTTTCTTTGGTTCCACACCTTCGCTACGTGAGTCTTTAACCTGGCTCTGATGGGGAGCACTCCTAAGCACTTGTGGTTTGGAGCTGCCAGATTGGAATTGAGTTTTGCTCAATAAACTCTTAAAATTTTAATATGCCTCAGTTTATCTTTTAACAATGGGTATAGATGAGAAGGTGCTAAAAAGACAAAGCAATTTAAGCCAGAAATAAATATCAACCTATTGACAGTAGCTCCTTGAGATAGTAAGCCAGGAAAAAAAAGAAAAACTTAAGCACCATCTGGAAAAAAAATCCTGAATAAAAACCTAAGTCAAAAATCGACTTAAATACACTTACAATCATATCAAATATCGTTTTAAAACTTATGATGTGGAAGCTACAGATTGTACGAAATATAATAAAAAGAAATTTCAGAAAAGGATCATCAAAAATCATCCCATAATAAAAATCTCATCATTTTATAATTTAATGAAACTCTCAATATTGGAAAATAGCTCCAAATAACCTTTTTAAAAACTTATCAAAACTGATGCAGAAAACAAACTTTATTAAAAATTTATGTAAAACAATCATCACATACAATTTGCTTCACATTTCAATTAACATTAACTAAATGGGTTGAGAAAAAGTCATATAATGATATATAGGTACAATACATGAGAAATGTAAGATGATGTATACACACACACACACACATATCCTATTCTAGATACTAAAATGTATTTTCCTCTTCCAGTTCCCTTAGAAAATCATAATCAAAACTGATACTAAACACATAGACAAAAACGTATTTCCTTCAACAGTAGTAACCAAATTTACCAAATAATACAGGGATAATCTCTTATAATAACTGTCATTATAACACTACGTGAATGAAATAAACTAAATAAAATAAAAACTACATTTCCAAGGATATCATTTGTATTCTACCATTATTTTGCTATTGCAAATACACAAATACGGAACATATACAAGATTTTATTATCCAATTCATTACAATGGAAAAATTATGTAGAAGTGTCTATCATGCAAAATAATTTATGGGTTACCTCTACATTTTATTTGAAATAGAAAACATTTATTAAGGAGAAAACTAGAAGTGTGAAATTTGTATCTCTCCTCTTACCCAATATAATATTCAAAGGATGATGTGTTTTGCAGTAAATAGTCTTTTTTCTCCATCTTACTTTCTCTCATCTCCTTCATAATCTTAAATCTTAAAATTATAGTAACTATTATCCTAAAATTATATATATATAAATTCAGTTCAACCTATAAAGTGTAATACATGTTAGCTATTTTTGTACACAATCTCTCTACAAAAGTTGTGACTGAAATTTTTCAGAAACATTTCCTTTTATAACTAACTATTTATAGGAGTTCTAACAAACTATCCTTAGGATATTAAAAATAGGCTTTTTAAAATTCCGAAATATTTAAAACTGCCTAGAATCTTTAAAATTATTGTCTTAAAGTTAGCAAAAATAATTGAAATATGAGAATTAAGGATAGTACAATACCAAATTTTAAAACTATATATATATATATATATATATATATATATATATATATATAAATAATATAGCTCTATTTGCCCATTCTAAACAGCTTCAAAAGTCAGGTCAGGAAAGTGAATGACTGCAGGGAACTTGATAGAGTGTAAAAATCTGGATGCATAAATCTCATTCAGGTTCACTTCCACATGCCTTGAGGGCAAAGCCAGGCATGAAACCTTCACGTGTTACCTACTGAACTGGGTCATACTTGGCAATATTTGCTGTATGGTTCTGTGATGAGGCAGCATGGGGAGAACCAGCTGGCCAAGGCTAATGCACCATCTGGGCTGAAAAAATATTGCCAATTCCATTGGCAGAGGGGGAAGAGTGAGTTTGTAATCAAGCTATAAATCAGAAGCAGATCTTGCAAGTTGTCAATTAAAAGTCTGATATATCGATGTCCTCAATGCATGGGTGACTTCTTGCTTTTTAAATATCACTATTTACATAATAAAACTTTTAAATATCAATCTATATCTAATAAAAAATTACTTGAAGCACCCATAAGAAACAAATCAGCACATTAAGAAATGTGACTTAGAATTAACAAGAAAATGAAGAAAAGACAGATTGGTTGATGACACAGCTGTGATGGAATTCCTGAGCATACAAATGACATAGACTTTAACTTTAAACTTAAAGTGAGTTTTTTCACTATTATCTTCATGCATTTCTCTGCCCCAAAAGAGAAGAAAATCCATATAGTAGCACGTATTTTTTCATATGTATATATATACGCATACACACACACACACACACACAAATTATTGTCCACCACAATATCATGATCTAGTAGAAAGAATAAGGGTTTGGGGGTCAGGTAAACCTGAGCTCAAGTCCCTGTTCTGTCACTTATTAGTTCTATGGCATTGTGCAAAGTAATCTGTGAATCACAGTGATGCTTCAGTGACATGGGAAGGGTTAACAATATTACGTGTAAAGTAACTAGAACATAGTAGCTGTGCAGTAAATGACAGCTATATTACTGTGATGTAGGTAAATGATACATTTGTGCAGTCTCTGATTTAAATGTTGTGTGTGTCATTTCTAATCAGAGTAAATACATGAATTTTAGTCAGAAAGCAGAGAACATAAAACTCAAACTGATTAGCCCTAAATTTTTTGCCAGCCCTTCATCAAATTCATCACCAGATTTTATGCAGTCAACTTTTAAAGTTTTTATTTTTTAATTTGCTTTTTGAGGTTATCTCAATTAGATGAACCTAGGATTGATCAAGGTCTGTTGCCAATCTATAAAAACTTCTGGGATAATCACTGGACAAGACAACTTAATCAATGCTTACCATGCACTGAGCACTCAATATGCGAACAGCTCTATAGTGGATGATTTATAAACGTTATTTCAAATTTAAGTTGTAATGATCTATTTGCAACCATGGGGATCACCATGATGATGAGCATTCAGACCACAGTCTGATTTGATGGAGGCTGAAGCATCAGAGATGGCCAGACAGATATCACAGACCCTTTTCAGCTTTCTACCAATTTCTACTCACCAATATATATTCCTGGGACAACGTAGGATAATTATAGACTGCAACAAGGAAGCCAATCAAGGAGAAGAAAGCAGAGGACTGATGTTTTCCATTAAGGGAATTTTAACTGCTTCTAATCCAGAAAAAGACATTTATATATTCAATTTGAAATGCCATATATAACATTCTTCTGTAATATTTACAAATATTTCAAGGTCATATACTAGAATTTGGAGGAATATCAAAATAAGTGTACTCAAAGGAACAAAATTAAATTAGTATGCCCTTTTCATTCTCTTTTCTCTTTGCGTCTGTATTAGACAATCTGCACTCTCGTGCCCCCATCCCCCACCACCACCACCCCTGCTCCAACATACTCTGTACCCTACTCTGTACCTCAGGAGGCTGAGACTGCATCTTGTTTGCCAACTTGTTTCCATCTGAATGAGAACAATTTGAGGAAATGTTCAGGAAGAGTTTGGAGAGCAAGAGGGCAGGGACTTCCAAGTATTCACCAGGGTTGGAACCAGCGTGAGGCAAGCAAGGTGCCCAAGGTGTGAAATTTAGGGAAGAACTCACTCTCAGGAACTAACCACACTCATCTACCCCATCTTTGGTATCAAGTCTGCCAAAGACCTGGATACCTCAGCAACTATAGCTCCCTCAAGATAGACTCTCCTTGATGATTCCAATTCTCAAGGGGCTCCTATAGCACTGGTTAGCCCTAAGAGTGGTAATAACTCAGTAATGTTGCTAATCTTTGCCTCACCCACCATCCCTTATTTATTCTCTTCCTGGCTCATACCTCTTGAGGTTAAATTCTCTTTTATGCAGGGACCCTGTCTGATAAAGCATCACTTTAGAGTTTTAAGACAACTTGAAAATAAGTTATTAGTCACATCTGAGTACAAATTGAGGACTACTATCATTTCTTGTGTAAACAAATATTTGTAAGCATCATTATTTATATACAGGAAGTGGCTTTAAAATTAATTGATAGCAATATATAATTCACTTTAGATTATTGAATAAATCTGTTTTAGCTTTCACTTAAAATGAATGCATATGATGCATATGTGCACAGAAACCATTTTATTGGAACAAAAATAAACTGGTTGTTGGATCTGATTTCTCATTCTTCTTTTTTTCCCAACCCCAGGCTACCCAAGCAGAGCGCATGAACTTAACTACTTACTATGCCACCGGCCCGGCCCCAATTTCTCATTCTTTTTCATCCCTACCTAAAATGACATTTTTAAACATTAATGAAACCTTTACAGGCAAAACAGATCAATTCTGTAGTATAGGTGTGATCCAGTTATTCCTGTTTCTTAAAAGCTAACAATTTATAATTCACTTTGTCACAAACATTATAACACCAAAAGATACGTAAGCTCTTGATAAAGGAATGATATATCTAAAGCTAATATTTTCATTTTGTAAAAGATAAAGTTGAGTGAAATAGACATTAAAAAGACCTGAAAGATCAAACAAAACACATGACCTGGATATTTAAAAATAACCTTTTACTTACAGCTTTTTGATAAATGTATTTAAATATTATAATCATCTCAAATAAAGTGGCAAATGTTTCCAGAAAAGCTTGAAAGATATGAAAGAAAGGTGTACATAATGTGCACTCAAATATAATTTTAAGTTAAATGTAAATATATATATATAGAAGGCCATTAGCAAGGATTCCATTATCTATTTTAAAGATATTTGTGACCAAACTTCCTTAAAGTACCACTTAAAAAAAACAGATGTGTAAATTAAATGTAGAAATATTTGAATTTTAAAATAAAGTAGCTCTAATCTATCCATAAAAAATAATGAAATGGCAAATAAATAAAAGTGTATCCTTATTTGAAGACAGAAGACAGTGCTAAAATATGGTGCTTTAACTGTGTTTGAAGTGTAAAAGATTGGGAAAAATGTATCACTGTCTTGCTATAATTCATTCTCACTAACAGATTCTTAAAAGGAGAGTCTTTTGGGAATTGAACATTTTATAATGAAGAACTTAATTAAAAACCAATTTGGCCCAGCTCCACAAGTCTAGATATCATTTTGAATTTTTTCACTGCTCTAGATAGCACACTGGTCAATTTTACTGATGCTCACCGCTTTTGTGTTTGAAGATCAACCATATTCTACACCTCTTGGCAAAGAGATCAGTTTCTACAGAAAGTGAAATGTCTCATATGAGCTTCGATTCATGGATAAATGCAAATCACAGATTTGCTGATCTTTCTGTATAATCTAATTCAGAAGATAAAAATTGGATATTTGCTGTACTTTAATTTTCCTATCGATAATTAGAAAACAATATACTGTGCCTATGTAATACAAATTTCTTTGGGTAGAAAGAGAAACTTGAAAGTAGTTTTCCTTATTAGAGAGTATTTTGCCTTAAGGAACGACTATAACTAGTTCCTCAGCCCCCGCCAAGTCTGCAGGGTCCTTTAAAGAACCTTGGTGTAGATTAAATAAAATAAGGGTTCTTCTGCCCTGTTTTATACTCCCTGGGGAACTCAGTACCTCCTATGTCTAGGACACACCATCTTCAACCTTGCTCATGACCCTGACTGAAACCTTTCTATCTGCAAGACAGATACGAAGTCTCCAACCAAGGAGTTAACGAACATGCTGCTTTGCATACCTGCCTGTACAACACACGGCAAAGTCAGACACGGACCAAAATGACGTTTTTGTTGAGATGGAAATTAGGTGAGGAGCATTTAAATGGATATAGGAGATGTCAAATCAACCACAGCTTAAGGAGTTCCTAAAAATTGGGATGTCAGTTCCTAGATAATGGCTTCAAAGGAGTGTATGTCATTTTTTTCATTCTGGAAATGATTTATTAGTCTTTATATATTCTACGGCAAGTTTCCCTTTCATCGTGAAATACTTTCCTCCACATAATGAATACGTAATATTTATCGTGAGCTCAATTTCTAAATGCCAGCCATTGGGTTAAAGGCTTTACATAGATTATCTCATTTAATCCTCATAACAATCTGTGAGGTAGATATTATAACTACTGATCTCATTTTACAAATAAAGAGAGACATAATTAACATTTCCCAGATCATACACAGCTACTAAGACAAGAAATTAAACCCAACAAGTAAAATCAGTATGCTACTCTGCTTCCTTATATTATAAAGAAGGCAGGAGTTCTAGCACATACTGACATCAATTATTTTTGCTATATATTTAGGAATCATTTGTGGACATTATATCCTAATATTGGCATTAATGTTGGCCAAACTTCTTTTCAGGAATGCAATGGTTACCTCCTCCATTTTAAGACACTGAATTTATGGGAAAAGTCTAAGTTATCTACAAATACATAATCTGAAAAAATAGTGTATGAAATACTCTTCATTGTTTTAGAAAACATGCAATGAAGTATACACTCTTATTAAGTGCCTTATTCCCTCCACTAATATTTACTGAGTGCTAATCATTTACAAGGAACTGTCCTAGGTGCTGTGAAATTTTGCCTCACTTCCCTGAGATTTTACTTTGAGTTTCATTACTGAATAAGTATGTATAATAATGGCAGGGACACAGAGGTAACGATATAGCATTATTTAGAAATAATAGCCCCAATAATGCCAGCATGGCATCACCATTCCAGGCATCAGGATTAGCAGCAGGCCCCTGGAAACTTCGATTTCAAGCGCTAATGAGCAGTGATAGCCAACAGCACAGCACCCTGTTGTTTGAAAAGGTTGGTGGATCTTTACAACAGTTTTCACAAACTATCTATCTCTTTCAATTCAGCTGTTTTTATTCATGGTACTGCTGCATAGCATGGCAGAAATTTTGTTTGTTTTTTGTTTGACATTTTAACTACCGTGTCCTATGTTAGATCAGTTGGAGATAGGCTTCAAACGTGATGTGCAGAAAATAGCAGTTTTTTTCACTAAGATACAAACTCGTGGCCCCATATTTTTCTTTCTCCATTCTTACCTAAATCACAGGAACAAAAATGAGAAAAGTCATTACATCAGCAAATTAGTTCACCCAAGCAGTAGCCTCAAACCACAGGTTAATTTGAACTGTTCAAATATAATTACTTAAAAAAGGAAAGGATTCATTACTTCCGTGGTGTTTCCTGGTTCATTGCACCATTGTCAGAGATTGTCAATAAACAAATTACATCTAACACTGTGCCCTTCTGCTGAAAAGGTCTCCTGGGAAGATCTACTTGCACATTATGCTTCGTTTCGGGTTTTTTGTGTGCCCCATACTCACATGCTCTTGGTTTTGACATTTTAAAACAATCTCAATTTCACTTAACAATTGCATAAAAGCAACGTAAGCAGTCCGATGTAAATAAAACTACTAAATAAAATATTTAGGTTGTTGTATAGGTTTTGCTTGGTTTTTGATTGTTTTTTAATCAGGAGCTTCATGTAATTGACTGAAAATTTTGAGTATGCTAGTATATCTGCATTTTTCTCACGAGAAGGACCATAGCTTTAATCAGATTTATAAGGGATTCTAGCCTACACACACACAAAAGATTAAGAAACATTGCTCCAGAAAACTATTTTTAAGATTGACTAATAACTAAGTTGTAAATTGAGAAAGGTTGTGTGTGTATGTGTGTGTATGAAGAGAACTACCTAATAATCACAAACCAGGTGCCAGGTTAAACAACATACCCTTCATTATCTTATAAGATGTTCAAAACATAAGTAAAATATAAATACCTATGTCTTTTCAGATGAACCATTACAAACGGGCCCAGAGAACCCAGGTTCTAATCTTAGCAATGCTTTTGACCCATGGATAAACATAGCTCTCCAATGTACAAATGTCACTATTTCTGTCTGTTTCACTCAGACATTATAAAGATAAATTTTAGAAAAATGTAGTGACGTTTCTGCAGGTACTCCACTGAGGTCTCTGCAAAGCAGACCTTGAATTCCTAATATAATCATTTTGATTTTAAAAAGCCGGAAAATAAAACAGATTTTCTCACTAATTTCTTTTATTAAGCCAGGAATATTATTCCATTAAAAATGTTTCCCATAAATTGTTCTAACAGATTTGGACAGTTAAGTAGTTAATCTCTGGCTGGATCATTATTATCAGATGCTGGTGTATGCTGGTATGCTTCTATAACTCTTACAAAATACTGTCAACATTTCATGATGTTTGAAAATCCCCAGATATTATACTACCATTCCTCCTTTTACCTTTTGCCCAGGTTTTTCACAACTGTAAATACAGGTAAGCTTAAACATACAAGTCTTCACCTTAGGTGCCATCCCAATTCCCTATAATGTATTATCTGAAAGCTCAAAATAGGGAAAAATTAATTGATTTATAAATCTGAGACCAATATATTACACTTAAAGAAATATTTCCAAACTTATTCTGAAGAAATGAGATACATTTTATATCTCACAAACTTGTCATAGTCTATATTATATCATGTGTCTCAGAAATGAATCATGCACACAACTAACATTAATTAAATATCCATTTGGACCAGGCATCATGCTTGGGGTTAGCCACATCTCAGTAAATATGACAAATTTGGGATGCCTGCCAATGCCGTAACTTTTGTAATAAAAATTCTCACCTACTCAGGGCTGATGAATATGGGTCCAGAGCTTATGCACCACACAATTCCAGGCCTTCCCATTCCAATAGACAACAATATTAATGGGCCCCACTGTAAAATTTCCCCCAGAAGCCCTAATACTACATGTCATCCTAATTCTTTGCTTCTCAAATATGGATATGTGGGCTAGGAGGCGTTTGAAATCACAAGACATATATGATTTTGAGGTTTGGTAAATGATTTTACATCCTATTTGCTTTCTATAAAAGGAAAATTAAAAATCCATATACAACTTTTAAGACTTGATATTTGGCAAATTACTTTAATGCTGTGAACCTCAGTTTACCCATTTGTAATATGAAATCACCTTCACTGGGGTATAATATAAATCACCTGGCACACAGGAAATTGAAGAGCCAGAAGTTCTTTTCACCTTTCCTGGCAGTTATTACAAACACGCGGACAAGAATATAATATATTTAATAATATACTTATCTTTAAGCAGATGCAAACTATTTATCCAAAATCTTCCCATTTCAGAATACTTACTTTAGTTCTTTACAGAATAACAGAATCAACTTTGCAACATAACAGCTTTTATTCCACAACTCCACATGTTTAAATTTATGAGCCATCAAAATAAAGGGTGAATTAGATTCCATTTTATTACCCAATATAATTGCAGTACAATAAAGGATTAGCAAAATATGAGTTTCAGGATTTTCTAAGCAATCACGTTCTCTATTTTTATTAGGTAAGTGCTATCTTAAAAGTCAAATGATTTATGTGATTGAAAAAAGAGATGAATGGCTCATGTGAATTTCCAAAAGGATAAAATATTATGACCTCCTATAAAACGCAAATAAATATATTAATTCTGCCTACGTAATTAGTGGGATTTTGTCTTTTGTTTTAAGATGGCACTTATTGTTAAGAAAAAAGAAGTGAGTACAAGAGTACGTTATATTCTTTTATTTCCATTTAAGTGAATAATATTGCCTTGGTTTTGAAGCTATTATCTCCATGCAACTACATAAACAATTGCTTATGCCAAAGAACAATAGAGGAGATTTACTCCTGGAAAAGCATCTAGGAAGAAAAGAAGGAAGAGGAGGAAGGGAGAGAGGAATAAAGGAGGCGGAAGAGGAGAGGGGGTAGAGAAGTGGAGAGAAGAGGAGAAAGGACAGGAGTGGGGGGAAAAGATGGACCCTGAAGTCTCCACTTTTCTTCCCTGTCAGGAAGAAGATTTGTATTCACATTCCAAGGTGGAAGCGCACCCAAAGCAGGCAGAGAACCACCCTGAATTATCCCATCATCACTTCACAGCGGCCACTAGGAATGAGCAGGAAAAAGTAATGGCTTTCAGAAAAGTGAGCATTTCCCCAGATTGCCATCTCCAGTGCTTCATGGATTACAGAGCTTCAGACAGGACGGATGGTCAGGATTTTTCCCTATTTCACCTTGTTGACAAAACACTCCAATAATCCATCTTTGATTATATCTTCGGCTTGGTCATGCAAGTATGGGTATGATTCTTTATCCACAGCTATAAATCATTTATTCCTTTCAGCTGGGCTTAAGTTCACAAATTGTGATGAACTTTGTTTCAGTGACATTTGATTTTTGTATACCCTGAGCACAGGCTCTGTTTACCTGGTACATGTTTAGCGTTGCTTAAGCCCTAATGTTTGTAAAGAGGGGAACTAGTTGCATGGAAATCTTCCTGAATATTAAATATATCATAGAAATCCAGTTAAATTTTGCAATAGATTTTTTAGTTAGGCTACCATATTTTTAATATGTGACTATATTCCCCCAAAGTGTCATAAATTTTGATGAGTTCAAAACAAATATTATTGAACGGTAACTGAAAATTAAAATGAAAGTTAAATTCTCATTTTAAATAAAACTAAACTTTAAAATAAAGACTAATGCTTGAAGTCAGAGCCAGTCTTTGCAACTAGCCATGTTGTTGTTTCAGGAAGCCAAGTTTTCCCTGAGACACTTAGCTGAACTTATAAATATTTAATTCAGAAAGACGTGCAAGGAAGAAGAAATATCTGTTGAAACACACTCTATGAAAACATTAAAGGTAGAAACATATAAGAAATAGGGGGAAAGTTAGTACACAAAATGATTTTAAAATAGATAACTTTCCTAAATTGCCAACATAAAGAATAGAAAATATGTTATTCACCTTTCTTCTTTTTATAGTTATGTTTTGGTCTCCATGGAGACTTTATAAGTAATGCCAGGTCCTGGAGATTTCAAACCACATGTGCACCAGCAATATTGTTATTGAGAATGTGACTTGGCCAAAGAAGCTTTCAGCAGAATCAAAACTTGGGGATGTCTAGAATTTCAAGAAGCTTCTATCTAGTACAGAAAATACCTTTTCTGTAGAGCTACAGAAAAAGATGTTCAGAAAGTACAATAAGTGAAGCGAACAGATTTGAAGATGGCGAAAATTAAAGGTTCCCGAGAAGAGGAACTAGAAAAATTTATCAGAAACAGGTAGCCTGAAAAAAAGTGTGTCTAAAACACAAGAAAAAATTAATGAAAAGTTTGTGCAAATTAAGCAGTAGTTGCAGTGAGTACTTACTTAATATAGACTAGTAGAAACTGTATATGTGATATTAACTAAACACATGAAATAAAATAAAAACAAGAAAATATAAAAACAAGAAAATATAAATGGGAAATCTTTATACAGGCTTACCATATAGAAATTCCTTTATAACAGAATATGGCTGAGTATTCCCTAAAACCCTCAGAAACTGCTTGAAGATGGTATTAAATTCTCTAGACATGTCCTCAGAAAGGCATAACAAAGGCAGAGAACATGAGGACTAAACTTTAAGAGGAGTTCCTCAGGAAACTACTTCTTGCTAAATTAACGAATATTATTGTCTGAGATTGAGGAAGGAGGAAATGGCTAAGAAATATAAGCCTCACCTATCTTTAAAAATTCCAAGCTTCTACTTAAATGCTAGGCAACCATCCCTGAATCGATTCTCTTAAAGTCTAAACCATCTTTCCATGACATACACACCAGTAACTTTCCAGTTCAGATGCACACAACTTTATTCCTCAGCAACGTTTAGCTCCGTGGTACCGTTTATACAACAGGCAACCTGTCAGCCATCATTCTCATTCTCCATAAAGTTATCTCCAAATTTCTTCACGTTCCACAAACTCCCTTCAACACTGTCATTCCTCTCTCCACACACGACCTTGGCAGCCTCCTTTACTGAAGGTACAGGAGCCACTAGGTTAAAAACTGCATCAACTTTTCAGGCTGGTACTCACCTTTCCCCAGTCACAGTGAAAAGGGACCTTTTTCCAGTTCAAAGCTGATCCTTAACCTTAAATTTGTGAACCCGCTCCCTCTCATACCTTCCAGGATCAAAAACACCTTGTACCCTATGTTTACTCTCTCTATAAAGTTTTCAAAACTTCTCTTCTAGTTGTATTTCCTACATCCTTATAAGCACGCTGCAATTTTTCCAATAAAAACAACAAGAAGACAAAGAAAGCCAACTAAATACTGAATCCCTCTCAGTTTCTATATCCTTCTTTCATAGACAATCTTAATAATCTATGCGTGCTCTCTTATATCCACACAGGCAGGCTTCTGCCCTCTCACCCTCCTAAAGCTGATCTTGCCAAGGACACCAACCGCCTCCAGAGACAACATACATGTCCTCCTTCAGTTCTTTCCTTCAGCAACACTCTCTCCCTTGAATTATTTGACAAAAATCCTATGACTCCAATTGTTCTTTCATGGTTTTCTTTCCAGACTGCTTTTCCCCTGCCTGCCCTTCAAATGCTGAGGTCCCAGAATTCTGTTTTTGACTTCTTTTTCACTTATCTAGGGTATTGTTGCTGATTCCGAGTTCCATCGTTCCATTTATAAGCTGATAGCACTGAAATCTATATTTTCAACCTAAATACTTCCTCTGAGCTCTAGACATGATTACACAGTCTCTCTAACTTATACGCCAAAGGCAACTGAAACTACATGTCCAAAATTGAATCGTTGTCTTTCCTCCTCAAACCTGTTCCTCTTCCTATATTTCTTAGCTCCATAAATGGAACCTCCATCCACCCAGCCTTGAGTGAAAGAACCGGGCTTATTCCTCCCAAGGGCTCATTCTCAGCCTCATTTCTCTGTAAAAATTAGACCAAAGCTCACTGTCTTGCATACTCTAGCATTAATGAACTATTTTCAGCTCCCCAAATTTCCATGCTGTTTTCAACATCCATGTCCTTGATTGTTATATTAGAAAAGCTCTTCTTGCTCTAAAACTACTGATATTTCAAGTCTCATTTTAAATATACATTCTCTATTAATCCCTTCTAGAAACCTAACCCCAGAGAATACTAACCCTTCCTTCATTGTTCCTAAATTGACTCCCCTAAAACTGTCTAGCATAGTACCTATTCCATGCCATTATAATCATTTGCTTCCAAATATTTATTTCCACATAAGATTTTAAATTTTTTGATGTCAGGGGTTCATCTTATTCATTATATTCTCAGCATATAACACAATAACAACACAAAAAACAAGCACAGCAAACATTTAAAGGAAGGGAGGATCTGGAAAAGGAAATTGCAAAAGATTTTTGTACAATTGTTGGGGGAGGGGGAACTTGTTTGGCAATTTACATTTTAACTTTAGAACCAATCATGTAAAGCCAGTGAAACTAATTCTCTTCCTAATTTCCCCTGCCATTCCAAACTACTGGAACTTAAAAACATTTTTTTAAAAAACTGGTGACAAAACTATTTTGAATTTCCTTTGTTGGCTACCCTGGAAAATTTCTTCCACACACTAAAGTCAATACGCATCTGGACAAGTTACACCCACGTCTGGGCTGGTCAGGCACAGAGTGCTCACTTTCATCTAAATAAGAACTAGCCAGCGGATCCAGAGATGTATTGTCACCAATCAATGTAGGTGCCCAAATGTATTCTAAGCCAGCCCTACAAAAATTGCCCAAAATGTGCCAAATTATTGGTAAAACATTACTGAACTTTTGGTTCTTTATACTAAATATAAATCAGATCTGGACCAGAGCCCTCCTTTGAACCAATAATGCCACAGGAGTAGGGGTTGAAGCAAAATTCACATGGCCATTTTCCACAACGTGAGGTTTCCAGATTCACTACTCAAGAATCTGAGCCCTCCTAGTAACTAGGAAAGCTAAAGTTCTTTAGAATAGCCTTAACAGCAAAGCAACCACCACAAAAGCTTATGTGTTAGGATCATTGGAGGCTACAATGAAAAATAAGCAATCTGATGAACACCTGATTCTTACGTAATCAGAGAAAGATCAGAGCCTGTGAAAATTCTGAGTTATGTAACTTGTTTTTAGTGTGGTGTCTATATGTTAGCGTGTATGTGTGTGTGTGCACACATACATACGTAATTAAGGTAACAAAGAGAAAGAAATATAAATTTAACATTTAAATGCTAAAGCATTTAAAATGTTTTTTCATATAAAAAAGGAAATATATATTAAAATTTATGAATGTCCAATTTATGAATGCCAAATTAACATGTTAATTATTTTATAATGGCTAATCCATTCTCTTTCCTTTTGACACTAGACACGGAAAAAAAAAACCTTATTCATTTAGTACGCTGAATAGAACAAAACCTATCTCTGAAGGCATTACTGTTTTTGGAGAGCCTGTATCAAAAAAAAAAAAGAAAAACAAATTAGTCTCCTAGCATCAGTATTAACATATGCTATTTAGTGACTGCTTACTCTGACCAATATACTTTGTCAAATACTTTATATAAATCATCTTTTTTTAAGGTTTTTCATGCTTTTTCTCTACTTTTTATTAATATTTTTCTAATAATCAATAATATTTAGGGGCCAGCCCCATGGCCTAGTGGTTAAGTTCTCGCACTCCGCTGCGTTGGCCCAGGGTTCAGATCCTGGGTGAGGACATGGCACTGCTCAAAAGGTCACGTTGAGGCGGTGCGTTCCACATGCCACAACTAGAAGGACACACAACTAAGATATACAACTATGTACAGGGGGGTTTGGGGAGATAAAGCAGAAAAAAAAAATAATAATATTTATCTGGCCAAGATTACATAGCAAAATGCACTCCATAGTTTTTAAAATCCATTTATCCACCTACATATGCTTGTCATTACTCCTCACATTCATAATATAGCCACACATTTTCTTTTGCAAAGGAAGCTTTGATGAAACAAATCTAAGCAAAAAACCAATGACTCTTTGATATTATGAAAATATTTTCAATATGCCTCAACATAGTAGAAATTTAAATATAAAATATTATAAACTAATTTGCTGTCTTTTATTGATTAAAACATTCCAACAGGGCCGGCCTGGTGGCACAGTGGTTAAGTTTGCACGTTCCGCTTCTCCGGGGCCCGGGGTTCACCGGTTCAGATCTGGGGTGCAGACATGGCACCACTTGGCATGCCATGCTGTGGTAGGTGTCCCACATATAAAGTAGAGGAAGATGGACACGATGTTAGCTCAGGGCCAGGCTTCCTCAGCAAAAAAAGGAGGACTGGCAGTAGTTAGCTCAGGGTTAATCTTCCTCAAAATAAAATAAAATAAAATAAAATAAATGCATAAAATTACCAAGAAAAAATATATTAAAAAAATTCCAACAAATAACTATATATAACTCCTGATAAAAATAAATTTTGAAAGTAAACAAAAGCAACCTAAATATTTACATAATTACAGATTATGTTCCTAATTATATCCCTGGACATCAAGAGAAATGTATCTGTTAACTCAAGCATAAAGATTTAATGAATTTAAAAAGAAATGTATTCAAAAATCAAAATGGTTTTCTGAAAAAAACCTATATATTTATTTTAAATAGCCTGTATATTCTTTAGACATCCTAAAATACGTTAGTATATATACTGATATTTGTATAAGTAAATACACCAAATGTGAAATATGTACCTTGACTGCTTATACATAAACAGCTAATTAAGTTGTGAGTGTATATTCATCCACATACACACACACATAAAACATCCCAATTCAATGCTTTAAAAAGACAACAGTATAAAATTCTTATTTATGTGCAATAGTAGATAATATACAATAGCATTCTGTTCCTTTCTGATTTTCACATCCCGAAGTAAAACCTCTCTCATATCTGCCCCCTCCAAAAACACACAATTTAATTGAAGTTGGCATTTTTAATCTATCAAGACTATTGTTTTCCTTCCATTTGAGGTACAATATTTCAAACAGGAAAAGAACTCTATAAATAAAATGCTCCCTGAGTATAAACAAACTCACAAATAACCCCGTCTGAGCACTGTGAAGGCAGCAAGCTCGTGTGTGATGGATGGGTGCTTCGCCAGAACAGTCAGCCATGGACACCCCTCTGCCCCTCCACCCCACTTCTTTATTTAATTACATGGCACTGGGAATACCGGGCAATAAAATTGCATTTTCATCCATAGCTCATTTCCATTTAGAGCTTGTCATGTTAATAGTGAAATAAATTGCTCTAATTGCCAGCAAACTTCATCAAATTCACATTCCTTCCTATTTTATTCAATATTTATTAAACTCCATGTCCTAACTTGCCTGGCTGGTAAGAGCAGTTCAGTTTCAGAATAAATTACATCCTAACAGTCAGTGTGGTCACATTGTTTTACTGACGTTCTAATTTAGGTGCATTTGTTGATATCGTTTTTGGAGAATTTTTTATAAATACTCGCTTACAAATTTATTTACCTAATAATTATGATTTGACTCATAAATAATAATAATTTAAAGAAAACAAAATACAATTAAAATTCTTCATGTATTCTATGAATATAAGGTAGAGATTTCTGGGTGGCATTTTCCAATTTTGGTTTCTACAATTTCTTACTCCTGAAATACTTCCAAAGAAACCCATTTGAGATAGTTTAAGATGAAAGACCTAAATATCATTGAATTATTAAAATGAGAAAGAGAACAGACTTGACAATAAAATGAATATTAAACTTGAAGTCAGAAGGCCTATGTTCCAAACTCAGTCACTTATTAGCTCTATGTTCTTGACTCAGTCACTTAATCTCTGGAAGCCTCAGTTTCCCCTTTTGCGTAACCAAGGAGTTGGATCAGAGGACCTCCAAGGTGCTCATTAGTTCTAAAATCTCGATCATTTCAATGATAAAGGAAGAGATGAGGAAAGCAAATAGTTCAGCTGAAAGGAGGGTAGCTTCTCTGACTAAACACAAATACCAGCTCTTAGAATCACAGGTGAAAAAGGAAACACTAAGAGGTTCATGGCTCCCACTACACTCAAAAAAAGTCATGCTGATTGTCGGCAGAAACATACATTTTAAAAACTAATTCTTTGCAAATATATTACAAGAATACTTTGAATTACATAATAAAATCTATTCAATACAAGTTATAAAAAAGTATGCAGAATAGTTACCATTTCACCTTTTCTTACGTCCGCCAAGAACACAATGTTAAATTGCTATTCTGAAAGGCATTTCAGCAGAAATTTTAAGTAATACAGACCAAGTTTGTAGCTTTCTGATCATTTATCTAAATGAAAAGCATGGAGAACTGAGGGGAAGAAATGTTTAGTGTGTTTCTAGGACTGGTTCTTTGAAATAATTCTTTGAGCTATTTTGCTATCACACACATCACGTGAGATTGAAGTCACAGGCTAGTATCTAAAATACAGAGATTTTACATAGTTGCTTTATAGCGTGATAAGAGGCAAAGTTAATATTTTCTTTTGAAAATAAAAAGCGTTCATTTATCTCCTTGCCCCCAGACAGGCCACCAATTACACGTTGATTTGAAATGTTTTCAAGGGGTAGTTAAAGGCTGGTTAAGATTTTTGAACTGCAGCTTTACATGTTCTCAAATGTTCAAAGAAATAATAGATTGAAGTCCCCAAACCATGCATCATAACCAAGGAAGAGGTAGCTTTGTTCTGGATTTTTGAAAATGTAGCGCTGTTTTTTCTATCTTTATCCTACCCACCACTCCAAAAAAAATCCTACACAATTTCTGTGCGATAATGGATATAGAGCTGCACAGGTTCAGATGAGAGTTGCTTAATAAAAGTACTTGGTCACTGATTTTGACATAAATGACAACGGTTGAGCAAACATAAGCATACTCCCTGGCAAGTAATAGGCATTAAACGTCAACTGTTCTGAATTCAGATGGAACTCCTCCTTCTGAACAATACTAGCCAAATTACAGCATGTCCAGAATTATTCTCACAAGTAATGAAGTAGTTATAAAGCATAATCAAAGAAATTTCCTTTTCTCTCTCATTCATTTATTCATGCTTGCATGCATTCATTCATTCACTGCAGAGAAGAGCAGACAACCTGAACATCTAAAACTATATCATATTTTAGTACTAGTTACAAATGAGTGAGTTTGAGAAAATGGTTTTGTTTATAACATTTAGAGTTGGCATTTTCTCTGTCAAAGTCTCTGAAGAACATTAAAGGACCAGAAGATATTTTGAAGTCATGTATTTTGACCCCTAGACATCTTCTGTCTAAAGGATCAAAGGATGATCAATAAATACTGATAAAATGTCTCGCCCTTAACTTCCCCCAACCCCCAATTAAAGCGAATAAAGGTTATCAATGATGAGTAGAAATAAAGCTGTGAGCCTGATTCCTGCCAGTTCTCCACACAGGATATTGGGTCATGAAACTCAGGCATGTATTTGAGGGTAAAGTTGATTAAATGTGTTGAAGCAATATGCAACAGACTTAGAGCTCTGTAATTTGGCCAAGCTAGAGGATCACCATTTTGGCAGTCAAAGTAAATGGCAATTTGTAGGCATGCTGGGGAAATTGTATTAGAAGAGTTAATTAGAGGAGATATTTTTGTAGGATTTGGGTCTAAAACCCAATACTGGATATAAATTACCCCAGCAGAAAAAAGTAATCTACCTGAGGTCCTTTTCAATTTAACATATATAAAATTGCAGAATTACTCTGTCTGAAGGAGAAGCAACAGTACTTGAAGAAATATGGAGAAAAAAATCTATGACTATTTTTAAAAGTCCCCTGATAACCTACTTCATGCCCTCTGATTCAAGAACTTTACTATTTACATGATCTAAGCAAAAATATAACCAATCAACATTTTTAGTCTGTTCTGATTTTTTTAATCATTTAAAGCTATAAACACATCAAAGATATGATCCTTAAAAATGGAATGGCTATCATTAAAAAGACAAGAAATAATAAGTGTTGGAAATGGTGTGGAGAAAAGAGAACTCTTGTACATTGCTGATGGGAAAGCAAATTCATGCAGCCACTATGGAAAACAATATGGAGAGTCCTCTAAAAATAAAAATAGAACTACTATATGATCCATCTAGTCTACTTCTGGGTATTTATCCAAAGAACACAAAAACACTAATTTGAAAAGATATATGCATCCTTATGTTCATTGCAGCATTATACACAATGTCCAGGACTCAGAAACTTAAGTGCCCATTAACAGACGGATGGTTAAAGAAGTTGTGGTATATATGGAATACTACTCAGCCATAGAAAAGATGAAATCTTGCCATCTGTGACAACATGGATGGGCATTGAGGGTATTATGCTAAGGAAAATAAGCCAGATGGAGAAAGCCAAATACTGTGTGATTTCACTCATATGTGGAAGATAAAGCAACAACAACAAAACAAACAAACAAACACATAGATACAGAGAACAGATTGGTGGTTACCAAAAGAGAAGGAAGTAGGGGGAGGGGGAAAGGGATAACAGGGCACATTGAACAGTGACATGGAAACTAGACTTTTGGTGGTGAACATGATGTAGTCTATACAGAAGTCAAAATGTAATGATATACACCTGAGAATTATATGTCATAAACCAATGTTACCTCAATAAAAAATTTAAATATAAATATATAATATACAGTAATTTGCATATTTATTCAACAAGTATTTACTGAATACTTATTATGAAATAATATTTATCTAGGTACATTAGCAAAGATAAGCAAGACAGTTTCAGCTCTTTTTAACCTTTAAAATAGAGTTAATGACATTACTTTGTGAGATTATCATGAGACTGAAAGACTAGAATGAGATGTTTGTGAAAGTGTCTAGCCAAGTGACTGGTGCCTAGCAGTCACCCAATAAATATTTGTTACCATTGCGTGATATAGGAAGCAATTGAGTACACATTAAATAGTAATTTTAAGATGAGTAAACAAATTCAGTAACCAAAGAGCAATGAAAGGCACTTCAGGTCGTTACTTATATATATTTTCAACTCATCTCCTTTATTAAGTGGAAAACTGCGTCACAACATTCAATGACTTTATAAGATTTGAAGGTATTTTTTCAAGGAATCAGACTTTTAATCCTTCCTTTTTCAGAATAAAATTATGACATTTGTATTATTATTAATGATGAAAAGTGAGAAATCTAAAAAATTGCACAGCATATTTAATCTCAGAAGATTTTGTCATCCTATATAATAAGAAAAAGCTTTCAAAATACTAAAATTGCACATCAACATGTTGGGCGACGTTTTCAATGTTAGAGCATCATACCTGAAGTAAAACCTTAAGGATCTAACTCTCCAAATGTTAAAGGCATAATATGACTGATTCCGCAGAATCAGATACATTTTTCTGTGTCAGCATACTGGTTTCTATAATAAACTTCCTCTCAGTTAAATGTCAGCTTCTTGTATCACACAGGGACTACTATACTTATTTTTAATTATTTCATCACATCCAAAATTAAAATTCACGATTCTCCCTGTTAATACCTCAATTATTAATACTGACACTATTTTAATATCTTTCCAATTTGCATTTTCATTTATTCAACTATCATCACGTTGAACACTGTTAATTATACTCTATTGTTCAGGACATCACATTTATGCCAGTTAATAGTGGCATCAGCAGAAAGACTGACATTAGCAATATTCAGCCTGTCTTTATGGAAAGGTTTTGGGAAAGAGGCTCAAACATTCACCTAATTAACCTGTGTTACTTCTCTGAAATCTTTAGTGATTTTTTTTTAATTTTTCATACAGCTAGTATTTGTTACTCCTGGCTTATTATACACATGCATGTGTTTGAAAGCCATGAGATTTCAATTTATTTCCTATTTCTAGCATCAATTTCCTAAGTAATCTTAGGCAAACCATCTAAGACCTCTGTGTTTGAGCTTCTCCATCAAAAACATAGTTTGAACTTTCTTGCAAAGTAAACAAAAAATTAGGAGAAAAATTAGGTGAAAAAGACTTCATTTTCAAAAAAAGCAATTGAATGTTTCACTTTTTCACCATGAAAACCAGCAAATAGTCATTAACTATTCAGATTACAGAGCAGCATTGTCCAATAGAAATATACTATGAGCCTTGTATGTCATTTAAATTTTCGAGCAGCCACAACTAAAAAGTAAAAAAGAAACACGTGAAATTCATTTAAATAATATTCTCTATTTAACCCAATATATCCAAAATGCTATGTAAAAACATGTAAACGGTATAAAAACTATTAAGGAGATAATTTATATTCTTTTCTTTGAATGAATTCTTTCAAATTTTGTGGGTATTTACACTTACAGCACATTTCGTTTGGGACCAGCCACGTTTCAAGGGCTCAGCGGTTTCACGTGGCTGGTGTTCATGGTGTGAGGATAGGTGTAGAGAACGGCAGCTTCCTTCAGGCTAGGGCTTTACTTTGTATACCCACCTCCAAGGCCTAGGATACTACCTGACACATAGTAGAAATCCAACAAATCTTTGTTAAATAAATTTTTCAAATTACTAATTTAGCTTTAAAGTGTGGTCGTCAAATTTTTAGTTCCAATCAGAGGGGCTAAAAAAAATGTGTCTGGATACTAATGGCAGAATAAGGAATAAAGAAATGAGGAAATAGAGAGAAAGAAAAAAAAAAGAGTAGGGAATGAGACACTAAAAGTGCAAGAGAGTGGAGCAAAAGAGGTGAAGAACAGGATAGAAAAAAGAAGCATACACAGAAGGATGAAGCAGAATGCCGCTGACTGTTAACGGCACCCACCCTCAATTTTTAAATAACTACTCTCACAGGGTTGTGTTTTAGAGAAGAGCAGGCTCTCTATTGACTGGCCACTACAGTCAATGTGGTTTCTGAACCTGAGAACCCTGGGCTGCCAAAGTGGAGCACATAAACCTAACCACTATACCACCGGGCTGGTCCCTTAGTTTCTCATTTTTTAAAAATTTCTTTATTCCTAATAAACAGGTACATCTACCCATTTGGACACATTTATAAATTTCATTAACAAGTATTTACTCTCTTCTACTGAATCATCAAGGTGGTAAATAATACTGAATCTCAAAGTTCTTGAGGCAGTTTTCAGCATGAATCAGTTTCCATTTGTGATTATCTCCCCTACCCCAATTTAAACTATCTACAACTTCTAACTCTACTTGTAGATATCTGGCTTAACAGTGAAAAATATAGTTAAATCAGTTATAAGACCAGAGGGTCCTTTCCCTAAAAAGAGTAAAATCACACTTTAAGACAAGTTGGCTAAATTGGAACTTTTCTTCAAGTGCTGATGCACTAAAACACTGAGTTATGAAAACATGCTATCAAATTATTTCCAAACTTAATCAAGATTGATTTTGCTAAGAATGTTCTGAAAAGCATCAAATTGAAAATATTGTACTCAGGTTCATATGAATAAAGAGTTTTTAAAGGTCTGTCTGTCTTTGCTTCAATGTGGTTGATTTTTGTGGGGTTTCTTTTTTAGCACATTATTTTTTCTGAACATATTTTCAAGGACTCTTGCTTCAAATAACCACCGTTGGTTAGTCACAGCATCCCAAAGCGGATGCCAAGAGGTTTAGGTCAAAGTTTGTGGTATTATTTTAAAAAAAAGCTAAACAGTTAACTCATTAGAAAAAGTACAGTTATTTTAAAAATTTACATATGGATCCTCCACAAATTTTCTATTCTACTTAACAATGTAGAAAGAAAAAAAAAGGAGTATTAAAATAACCATATTATGGTGACCTCCTTTCAAGAAGGGTCAACTTTTGAATCTTCTGAAAGATATTTAGCATAAACAACTAATTAGCATGTGAATTCACTTACTACTTAAGTCATTAGGAAGGAAATTAAAGAAAAGAATCCATTAAGAATGAAAAATATTTGAGCCAACTGCTTAATTGTGATCTCAGTCCAGGTCTTTTAACCCAGAAAGAGGTTTTCCCTTCCATTTACTATTTTACTATGGGCAAGTCATTCTAAATCATCATCAACATTATTTCTTTCATTGCTTTCCATTGTTAACAGATGTAAAGACCAAGAGTTTAAATTCTAATTGTATAACAGAATGAGACTGAATTAATTAACAATCCCAAATTTGTCGGAGAATTTAAGCTAATTCATCTTTTCTTTTAAAAAAACTTTGGTCATAGCTTGAGGTATCTTTATGTACTTTGAGAGTACTCAAGTCATGAAAAAACAGGAGTTTTGAGATTACACATTATACATTACAAACCAAAATAAATAAGTTCTGAGAATTGTAGGCAAGGATTGCAGAAAATGCTTATTAATTACAAGTCTTTTGGTTCTCCTTTTAATATTTGATCCTACTTTACTGTTGTTGTGCATAAGACTACAAAAATAAAAAAGAATATAACATTATTATGACCTTCTGATTTTCTACATTTCCACATTCATCTTGGGGTGAATAACTCAAGAGAGAACAATGAACAAGTCATATATCATTTTGAGTATCTAGATTAAAGATTTGATTTCTCTTAATTAGATCAGCCTTAGAGAGACCAGCAATTCAAGAATCCTCTCATGTTTGGTAGAAAGCACAGTTGTTTTGCTTTTCCAAATGGTCCGTGCCACTCTGCCAGTTCACACATGGAGTGATGCTCAGCTTTTCCTTGATGCAAAATACAATGGTCAGATTTCAGACATTTTTTTTGTGATATATGGATTTTCTTTTCTGAGTTTTGATTCTGAAGGAGAGAAACATTATACAGTACCATATACTTCTGGACACTACAAACAGCTAATCATTTTCTAAAGGCAATAATTGAATTCACAGAGGACATGTGTACATTACAATATGGAGCTAAACATAAACTTACAATCTTAAACTTACATAAACTTAGAAAGAATTCGCAGAGGAGTTGCATCATGAGATTCATCTCAATCTTTTAATACATACATCTCCAAATATTAATTAGATGGAAAAGCCAGAAGCCAAATAATGATTCTTACCAGTACAAATTTAAAAAAGAATGTTCTAAGAAAGTATGTGAGCTGATGACCAAAGGTGTGAATAACAAACTCATAGCTTTAAAGGACAATTATCCCTTGAGGAAACTATGTCAAACCATCTTCTTTCCTGTGTATCTTTTATTATTTTTCTCCTAATAGTATCTTCATAAATAACAGAAACTTTTTTGATGATTTTTTCTGTTATCTAGAGTAGGATGATACACAGTAAGAATCTCACTCACACGCTCACACACACACACTCACTACAAGAATGCCCTTTGGGACTCTATTGAAATGAATATTTCCTTTTGGGGAGGTGGGGACTGTTTCACAATCTAGCATCAAAAAGCATCTAAGCTCATCTAAGCTCTAAAAAGTAGTCTTTAATCACATCCGATGGCTATGCCCTTGCAGCGAGGCGATCGGAAGCCCCCGTCTCTTTTCCATCATCAATCTTCTTCAGCTTCCCATTCATCAACCTGCACGGCAACTCGCATTCACACTAAATAAGCCTTCGGGTGAATTTACTTTGGAATCCTTGAGTGATCCAGTGTAAGTTCAAAATCACTCTTTCACACAATTGTGCCCAGATAGCTCCGGGCATTCTGATAAAAGTGGAGTGTCAATAAAATGCTGAGTGAAATTGCTTGTTTAGAATGTACAGTGTCAGCTGAGAAGCTAGTAGCTGAGTATGTACCTTCCTAAAAATGGAAAGACTTTTAAGTGCTTAAAAAACACTTGTGATAGTTGCACAACTATGTGTATATACTAAAAACCACTGAAGTGTACGCTTTAAGAGGGTGCATTGTATGGTATGGGAATTACATCTCAATAAAGCTGTTTCTTTAAAAAATAACATTTGTTAAAGGTGTGTGAAAAATGCTACTTTATCATTAATCTATTTGACTGAGTTACATGTTTGCAGGACTTATTTGGGGCCTACTATATTGAAGATAACTAGATTAAAATCTAGAGTTTTTGTTCCCTTACCCATTTGTAATATGTTCTTTATTCAATATTTTCACAATTCTGGAGCCAATGCATTTCTCACTTTTTGAAAAGAAATTGTTGAGAGCCTGAGAAAATTTTCCTATGTTCCAATTCATAAGTATTTTAACGTACTAAAATAACAAAGTATTTGCAGTCACCTACTTACGTATGTTTCCATTGTTTCCCCCCAATTAATAAGGAATTAGTCTACATAGGTAAAAATATAGTTTTAAAAAATTAGAAATTCCTTGATCTTATTATTTCTTTCAGAATCTTCATTCATTTCAAGTAGCAGAGTAAGACAGGGGTGTGATAAATTTAAAAATTTTATCTAAAGATATTACATTGATCAAAGAATCATATTTGATATTTAATTCCAAAGTAATAATTCTCGAATTTTAGCAGTCACCCGGACCGTGAATTGCTTGGACAGCTCGTTAAAAACACGGATTCTAGACCCCATGGCCAAGACTCTGATGCTTTGGGACTGAGGTCAGTACTCCCAAATCAGCATTTCTCACAGGTGATTTTAATTCAAGTGGCCCTTAAAATACACTTTGAAAAATTAGTCATTTAGGTATCATAGTATAAGGCCCAAATATGTATTTTGCCTTAAAAATATAATTTCACAGAATTCTGAGAATCACAGATGTTCTAAATGAAAAGAACTTCAAGAGAGTACCTAGTCCAGTCTCATGCTTTACAGATGAGGAATTGAGATCTAAAAGGGCAAATGTCATGCCTCAAAGCACACAGACGTAAAGTGATAAGGCTGGGACTAGAACTTACTCCTTCTTGTTCTTATTCTAACGTCCTCTACCATGAAACAATGTTTTCATTTTCCATGTCAGAACTTATACAATATTTTAAAAGCTGATTGGTGCTAAAGGACCCAAACGTCTAGTGAATTTACTTTATTGTTTTGCTTCCCTATGCTCCATGGAATTATATTTCCTCAGATCATCCATCAACCCTATTTAAAGCAAAAAAAAATTTCCTTTAAATTGAAATCATGACTGAACTACAACTTTAAAAAAAGGATACATTTTCTTAAATACGTACTGCTCCTCAGAAAGGTTCCGACTTGCATTAGCCCTAAGATCTGCACGTATACTCTACACTGAAGAGAATCTATCATTTTTTGATGACTGCATCCACTGTCCCACTCTTCCCTTTTTTCCTTTAAAATTTCCAGCGAACAGGAATCAAAAGTATTGGAAAGGTAGTCAGGCTTTTTAAGCACCCTTTTCCATTTTTTCTGTTTCGTTCCCCCCTGTGCTTCTCTATGGAAAAAATAAAGTGAAATCCTTGAACGAGGTAACTCATTAAAAAAAAAGGTTTTGCAAATATAAGCCATAGCACCATTTTAAACTAATTCTCACCAGTTTTCTTCAAAATCCACACACAAGAAGCTCTCCAAAAGAGAGATAGTAGTAAACTTAGTCGTTACCCTCCCTCAAGATAATCAAAACAAGGACAAACTCCCACTGAACGCTCACACTTGATGCAGGCAGCTCCAGGATAAGTGTTTCATTTACATTATTGTAAAATCCCATGAAGTACCTAGTATTTTTATTATTCCTAATTAACAAATCCTGTCCACTGAGGCGCAGAAGGATTACTTAGTTGCCCGGGATCACACAGCTAGTAAATTGCACAGGCAGCACTCAAATGCAGGTCTGCATAAAAAAAGTCTTTGTGCTTAAGGGTTCAATCTATAGTCTACCAACATACCTACTCGGGTAAGGCTGCATTTTTTAATTTAGGTTATTTATATTTCTCTGATATAATTACTGTTGTAATCAGGGCTTTCTTTCATTTGCTTGTTTTGCAAAATTAGGAATACAAAACAGCATAATGAGGAAAGAACTCCTCCTAGTCTATTGTTTTATGCGTTTGATTTCTTTCTTCCTCGAAGGGATTATTTTGAATTAGTTATTTCTTTTCTCAAACTAAATGTTGTAAGAAACAAATTGAGTTAGTCTCTATAGAAAGAGAAAGAAACAAAGGCAAAAAGATTAGAAAGAAAAAAATGGAAACGTAACAAGATATCTTTCTTGTAAATTTGGTTTTACCTAGAACATGTTGACAGGTGGGAACAAGGCAATAGGGGTTTTTTGATTTGTGGGAATACTGCAGCTGACTTACTTCATTAGAAGCTTACTTTACTTGACTGGAGTTGAAAAGAGTTGCCTTAAAACCAAATAGATTGTTATTATATTATAATAAGTAAATCTACCGAACAGAAACATGTTTTCTAAGGTTCTCCTTAAAAGACTTATTTTTGATCATATAAATCCCGCCAGGGTATTTCTCTCCAGAAGCTGAAACTTCTGGCCTTGTTACCCATAACCGTACAGAATGGAGGAGGAGAAAGCTGAAGGGAAAGATTCGCAAGCTTTGCTCGTTGAGGGCATCTTGCCACATACCATGGCTAAGCAGAACCAAGGGAACAAATTCCTATAATTCTTCAATGTTCTCTTTGAATCAAGGTCACGGGATCATTGACATTTCAGACATATGATCCAAATCCAATGATTCTAGCTGTAACGTCGCTGTGACCTATGTTATCTCCAGCACCGCAGGTGTTGAACAAACTCACCACCACTCCCGGCAGTTTATTTTATGGGACAAATCAAATCACTAGAAATTTCTTCCTCTTTTAGGGTCAAAAACATATCAACTTGTAAAAATTTCTCCCTGCTGTTTTTACTGTTGCTTTGCCAAACAAAAAAACTCTAACTCATTTTTCATACATGAGAGTCTTCAAATGGTTAATAATAGCAAACCAAGAGCCCTCCCCTCCTCAGATACGTCCATTAAACACCTCGGAGGCCTTCAATTCACCTTGCCTTGGTTCCCTCTGTTCTGGCTTGCTTGTTTGTTATCACTGTCATTGTTCTTTGGGATTGTTTTTCTTTTTGCTTTGTGGTTAAGTTTGTTTGAAAACAAGTACCTGCCCAGCTTTCTCAAAATTTCCAAGCATGTTTAAATGCAATCTTCTTACTGACATCTCTGTAGCAAGCCCAAGCATTTAAATCCATGTAAAAATTGAATCTAGCTATAAGATGGTCAATGGTAAAAAAAAAAAAAAAAAACTTTGCCAAGTGGCATATTACCTGTCACAAGAAGATGTGAATTTTAAATGTGAGGCATATCAGTACACTTTATCCAACAATTTCAGTTTATAATTGAGAAGACAAGCTCAAATGCCTCTAAGTTATTATGCAAGTAATATGCCTCTTGTTTTCTTCCAAAGACTGATTTCCGAGTCAATAGGGAGTAAACTAGAATATCTCTCTTGATGTAAGCAATGCCAGCCTGTTTCTCAAGCCACAACTTTCAACACATCCTTGTCTGTAAGAGCACTAAAGAACTGCATCACCAGGATACATTCATTTGGAGCTGCACAGCGAGGGGCCAGAAATACAACACACTCTCGCCTTTTCAGGATCTGTCTAGGAATCACAGCACCCTCAATTTCCCCTTCAGACAGACTCATTGGGATTTTCCTCCGATATGGGCCCCAAGCAGTTGTTTCCGCATCCTAAGTATGCAGGTGAGCCAGTCTCAGCAAGTGAAAGTGATGGAGTTGTATACAGAGGTGAGCAGGGGGAGTTAGAAACTAAGATTCAGGTGTGTGCAATGAAGAAAGGCTGACATCTCCGGATTGGGTAAATCTGCCTGGCAGACTTCCCAGCCACGCATTTCTTTTTTTCTGTGAATGCCAGGAATTCGCCTACCAAATTCCTTACCTACTGTCTCAGGGGCATGAGGTGCAGGTTCAAGTTGAAACCTTTTTTCCCCCTTAGTAATAGTGAGAAATAAGAAACAGGGCATTTGGAGAAAATGTACTCTGATGTTCTAGTCCCTTGCCACTTTCATTCTTAAAGCTCCACAGGCAAGGAAGAAGTAAAATTATTTTTAACTGTAGGATTTTCACACTGAATGGACCAAAGGAAGATGCCTTTACATGTCAGAGAAAACAAGATTCAGGCTGTTATAACCTGAGTCTCAGGAGCTTGAGGGAGGAAAGTGTGGGAGTCTGGGGGTAGGAATGAAGATAAGGGAGAAAGCTGGAGGGTGCTGCCAAGGGGACACGCATTGGTACACAGAGACTGGGGCTAATGACAAGGAAAGACGTGGCCACTCTCAGGCTTTACTCTATTTCTCTCCGACCTTTCACGAGCCCTGGGGCCAGTTTCCTCTTTAGTCACAGGGGCATGACGATTACCTGCCCTGCATAACACCCCTGTGCTGTCGAGGGGACCAAATGAAATGATAATACTGTAAAGTGACTTGAAAATCGTAAAATGCAATGCCAATATATTATTTTCTTCTTATTACTTGACTCTAAAATCTTGCTAGGTGACAAAATAAAATCTGAAAATTTCATTTTGTTTTTGTCGAATTTATATTTTTATTTTTTAAACCCAGATATGAAAAGCAGCAATAGGCCCTGTTAATAGAAACTAAATCAAAAATTCCCATTATAGCATTTTAATATGAGATAATTAGGATAGCAGTACAGACTGATGTGGTAATCTACACTTTATATAGTCTGTGGGCTACTGTAAACGTGCTCTTAATACTATATGTGCACTATCTTATCACAGTGTTTTGTTTTACCATTGTACACTTTGAGATATTAAGGCCTTACTTATGCTTAAAGTAGTTAAAGAGGAACTAAGTTAACTAACAGATTAATTGAGGGACTACAGATTCACTAAGGTAATAAAGTAAAGCAAATGCCTACCAAATACATCTGTTTCTGTAGAGTTGACAAGGGCTTCATTTAATCAGAATCTGATGAAATTTAAGGTACTGATCTGCTTATAGGACTGAATTTAAAACTAAAAAGAAAAACAACAAAACCTGTGTTCTCGCTAACAGCTGGGCTTAAATTTCAGAATCTTTCAAGCATAATGAGGCATTAGAAACACGCCTGAAATTAGCCACAGTGAATTAGGTTTCTTGGTGGTATCATTCGTGGAATACCAATCAAGAAACACATTCTTCCTCATTCCTCCAAAGTGCTAAGAGCCACTTGACTTTGTACTTGTTATAAAAATAGATGAAAATCTGTAGTTCTGCCTTCTTGTGGTTGACAGGTTAAGAAGCACCATCCAACTAAGAGAAACACGGGATTTCTCCATACAATGCACATTTATGAGTATGACAGAGCAGATACATTCATGCTCTTCCTCTCCTCCTAGGAGTCATTATCTAACGTAACTCTGGGCTTCAAAACTTCAGCTCTTATACATACATGTAAAATGCTCGAAGATAGCCCTAAAATTATAGCTAATTTTTGTGATGGGTTAGGAACTGAAAAATGGATGGGTTTAGAATCAGACAGAACTGCCTTGGGGTCTAGACTTGTGACTTTGGGCAAATAACGTCACCAATCTGTGTTCCCTTTTCCTTAACTGCGTAACAGGGACAGTAAAACCTCCTACATAATGTTGGTGTGAGGATTATCTGTGACAACAGAGGAAGGCATCGAGCATGATTTTGGTCACTTGATGGATGCTCAACAAATTAATTGCCTTCCTCTTAAAATCCAGACCTTCCAATAAGCTGAAAAGAAAAAAAAACCCACACACTATTTTAGAAACATCTTTTTTAAGTGATTATCAAGAGTCTTCCAGAATATCTAACTTTCAATTATCTCAACAGATATTTTAATGCACATACAGTTTAAAACTCATAGCACATTCACTGCATGCTGGTTAACCATCAGGGAAGAGTTTATTAGATGAAAATAAGTCTGTTGTAAAAGATTTCCTTGCAATTACTTCACTGCCATTATCCCGGCCACACGCTTATGCAACTTTTCAAATTAATATGCTTAGATTACTGAGCGAGTAATCAGAGCAGTGGAATTCTATGAGGAACGCAATTACTAAAGAAAATGATCACTCAAGCATTTGAGAAATTGGGGCCACAACTAATTTTGAATAGCGGATCATTATTGACATTATGGAAGCATTCAGTACAAACACTTGGACGTAGCACCAGAATATCGTATCGCTTAGTATATATATGGTAAACAGAACTAGCTGCCTATTAATATCTTTGTTAAATGTTATTCTTCCTAACTGAAAAAAGAAATACTATCACTCCTGAAATCAGTACTTTAAAAAAAATGGAGCTGATTGCTTGATTGAATAAAAATTGGATTGTTAACTCACATTTAAAATAAACAATTCTAATTTTTCTACTTGAGATAGAGCAATCCTTTATAGTCTAGAAATGCTTATCCAATGAAGGCAAATTTAAGAACTGCTTTCCACATATTAGAAAACTGCTTAAATACTTTCATCATTGTATTTTAATCATTCCACCACTAAAAGGCCCTCTTTTGACTAAATGATTATATGTAGATCATATGCCATGTTTTTACTCATTTAATGATTGTTGAACAGACTTTCATTTTCTCCAAATTAGCCATCATACTAACTGAGCCCTATTGCTTTTGATGAAAATTATTTTTCTAATTTTGATTTTTATCTAAGATTTAAAGCAAAAATTATTTTAAGAACCTTGCTATATCTTTAAAAAAGCATCTGAATTAGGAAAGGTAGTAAAGGAAATGAGTTGAGATTGTTAGGTTTATTGTTCTTTCTCAGCTTTCTACTGAGGCAAGCAGTAAAGTAAAATCAATTAATACTGAGTGACAATTCCTAATAAACCCAGCAGTCAGCTGTGTGGCCTTGGGGAAGTCACTTCACTTCTCAAAGTATAATTATATAGTATGATGATGATGACGTCAATGATGATAATGATGTAGATACCACCTGCCTACGCAAAACATCATTAGTACAAAATAAGGTTGTACTTATATGGTAAAAGTGTTGCAAGAGATTATTATGATTATTCTGTGTCCCATTTTTTTTAGAGCATTGATTATCCTTTAAAGTCATATACCACAATGAAAATATGCTGAAATATTTGGTCTCTTTTTTCAGAATATATGCAGAGGTAAAAAATGTTAATAAAATTTCAGGAAACCATCGCCTCTCTGAGGGCTTTTCATTGACTGCCCTGTTTAGGAACCCCATTGGTTGCCTGGTCAGGACCATCCCCTCACACACCTCACACCTTACTTCTTCATCACAAAAATCCTGAAATGTTCAAGTATCCATCAACTCATGAATTTCCAGCATGGCCTAACCAATAAGTGTATGATTCACTAATAAGTGAATTAGTGAATTTTGATTTTTTTTCCTCTCCTGCTGGACATGAAAGAGGAAGCCTGCTGTCACAATTGCTTTTGCAATCATCTTCCGATGACAAGAATACCTAGACTTAGCGTGAAGCCGAAACTGAATGGCAGATAAGCTTGTTAAGCCTATGGAAAAATAAACTGCATTACTCTGAACTTCTTGTTACATCAAATAATAAATTTTCTTTACACATCCTTGAAGTCTCATTTCAGATATCTTTTGCCTGGTGATGATGTGTCAGATAAAACCAAGCAGGACTAGCCTATTGGGTCCTCACTCTCTAAACATCTAGTGTATATAAGAGCTTTATTATTTAACTCAATCATGGTCTTTAATATCAGTATTAGAATAAAACCTTGAATAGCTTAAGGGCAGCAGGTTTTTAAAAAATTTCTTTGCTTGGTTCATTATGTTATTGCATTCATAGAATAGTGGCTGCCACATAGTGGGAATTCTATATGTTTTTGGTGAATTAATGAACACCAGAGTACAACTAATTTTAAAAGACATGAATTAAAAAAAAAATAGGTAAATCTTGCTTACATTTTTCTGAGTTCTATAACCAGAATTTTAGTACCAACTCTACTGCCCTGTTATGAGAGGATTGAGAGAGAATTCTTCTTAAAAGCACAATAGCTCAATGAATAAACACAAAGTGACCACACTCATGTGACCACTACCCAAGCTAAAAAGCAAAATTTTACCAGCACCCCAAAAGCCCATCGTAGGCCCAAGCTTTAGAAAAATGTAGTCATAACATTTGCAGTCCTTAGAATGATGTAGTTCCAAAATTACTGAAAGTGAATAATTAATAATAATGCATATATATTTCATGATAGAAACTTTATTCATTTTTGGAAGGACACTTCTTCACCATTCTTAATGTACCATCTCCCGTCTAACCCCTTAGAGCCTTAAACTGTAGAAATTCTTGGTCGAGTAAATGAATCTAAAGATAGTCCATAAGAAGAGATTTGTAGACTTTAAATCTGGAAAACATTCTCATATGGACTATATTTAAATTTCATCGTTGATCTATTTGTCTTGCCCATCCCTACAATGAATGATCTCTCTGAAAAGTGAAAAAGAAAAAAAAGCTTTCCACTTAAAAGGATACAACTGAAGGAAATGAGAAACATGAAAATAAAAAAGAAAGATGAAATCCTTCAGAAATTGGTTAATTGATTGCCTGACAATTACAACAGAAATGCTTTAAATTTGAAACTCATCAGTGCCCCACTGTTTTTCTTTTCTACTTAATTAGAAAAAAATAAAACATGAATGTATTCTTGTTTCCCTGGAACTTTAGGGAAATATACAGAAAGTTGTCAGCAATAAAGTACCAGCTGTTTCTTTGTTGCTAAGTTTAATGGAGAGTTAGCAGCAAACGTGTTTTTAAAATTTATCATTCCTGTGTATTAAAGTCTTATGACTAGCTGCTTAGGAGAGGCTGTAAGCAAAAGCCGTGTTACCAAAACTGAGTTAGAATGCAGCACAGAGACAAAGGTGTGAAATGGAGCATCATCACTAGGTAAAGGCACACATTTCTTTGGGGGATAAATACTGACAAATACATACAAAAAAACATTTTCCCTATTATTTTCTAAATAAAATTGTTTGCCCATGATCTTATCAGCCTAATTTGGCACAAACTACACCTATTACCAAGACATGCCAGATGAAGGGTTCTGCCTGTGCATCGTACACAAGGTGGCAAGGGTCTCCGACGAACGCATGACTAGACAGGAGAGCTGGAGGCACGAACAGCCAGGGTTAACATCGTGCTGGTTTTACCCATGATGATATAATCCAAGGACTGTGGACCCCAAATTAGGATGGTTTTAGTACCCAAAGTAGTTGTTCGTCTCATTTTAAGACAAATACTGGTTAAGAAATATGTCCACAAAACATCCCAGCTCAAAAGCAAAAGTTTACATACCAAGATATTTACTGTTAAATCATATTTATCATCCTGCATTTGTATTAAGATCACTGTTATCTTTCTCCAACAAATCACTCTGTAATATAATGTATTTTGAAGCTAAAGGAGGATTTTAAAGTCCTTTGTCTTCAAGTATACACAAGAAGTTTTATAATAAATATTAAAATATGCTCATTGTACATGGTAATTTAAATAAAAGTTTTTCTTTCTCCTGACCAACTATTTGGTGAATTGCTTACAATGATTACATGACTAGGCTCCTTAGCTTTAAAAAAAAAAAAAGCACATCTATATGCCGTCACAAAAACTCTATAAACATTCTTTTGTCACCTAAAGGAGACAGAACGTCTGAGATCACAGTGACTTGTATGTTTGGGGGTCTCTAGAATGATGTTTTATATGACCAAAGACATCCTCAGACCCTATTCCAGAACCTTCTAAGCCAATCTGATCTTCGACATTCGCTTTCTCCCAAGTTGGTTGCAGACTTCTTGATGACACAGAAGCATTTATTCTTTCATTCATCCTTTCAGTATGCATTTATTAAGAAACTACCATGCTTAAGATTGGCATTTGCACATCCAAAAGAAGTGTGGAGTATGTGAATGTGTGTGTGTGTGTTAGGATATGTATGACTGGGAAGACAGAAGAATTCACAGGTCTTAAAGTTCGTAAAAAGAGAAATGAGGGATTTCTAACAGCTACGATTCAAACAAGTTCCTAGTAAGTCCTATGCTAAATAAAACAGCTATTCATTGAGGTGTTAATAGCTTTGGTACTTTCTAGCAGAAAAGCAGAGATTAGCAATTTGCCCATGGATACACAGTTTCTCATTTATAAATACTAATACCACCTGCCTCATGGAATTTTTGAGAAGATGGAATGAGTTAATACATATAAAGTATGGTTTGGCTACAATGGTAAGCACTCATTGAAAGAGAAAACAGTTCCAAACAAAATATATTAAAACTAAACATACCAGATTGAAGTTATTCTGGTTGAAAAGAGGGTGGGGTCATCTGGAGATCCACTCACTCAACGTTCCCTAGACATCAGCCCCTCTGCCTCTTACCCCTACACCAACCGCATTTTTTAAAATAACAACCATGGAATCCTATTCTAAAACATAAAATTTGAAAGCCACTGTATTAGATAGTCCCTAAAGGCTCCTTGAAGTGTAAATATTCCTAGAAACTAGAAGAGTACCTACTGGGTAAATTTTTACACAACAAATGTGATTACTCTAATAGGTAGCATCATCGATATTCATGTATTTTCATAAATATGCCCATATCATTTAGTCAATATATGAACCTATGCATTTGATATTTGCATGTGAATATATAATTTTAGGTGTATAATAAAAACAACTACTATTTACTAAGAGACTGCCTAAAGACATATTAAGATTATCTACCATCTCAAAGGAATCTTAACATAGTTACTAGTTTCCTTCTTTTCACATGAGAAAACACAGGCTTGGGGAGGTTTAACAACTTGTCTGGGGTCAACAGCTAGCAAGAGGCAGACACAATATTTGAATGTAGAATGATTTTAAGCCAAAGTGTGAGCTTTTTCCTCTATAACATTGAAACACCTCCGTTGTAGCAGTAGGTTTCCCATCTCTGTGAGTGCTCCCATCTCTTGGTCCAAGGAGCAAGTGGGTTGGGGCTTGCTCCCTGATGCTTAGCTGGGCACAATGTCAAAACTGAGGAATGTGAGAATCCCTCACATTCCAAGGCGATGGTGCCGTGGACAGTATTCAGAGGAAGCAGGGCTGGAAAGGGAAAGTTAGGCCTAAGGCTTCCATCTTGCCTGTCTCTCTCTCTGCTTTTTTTCCTCCTGATTTGATGAAAACCCCAATGAGTGGAAAATATGTGGGGGAAATGATATATATATTTATACCTACTCACTTACAGTGCCTTTGGTTATGGGCTATCTACAGCCACAACTAACGGAACACACGCAAACATTTGTGTGCGTGTGTGTGTGTGTCTATTCTTCTCCACCCAGCAGAGGAAGGGCAAGAATCTTTGTATAACTAGTTTCACAGGATCCATTATGTGTCTGCTCATACGTTTTTGCTAAAAGGACATAAACTTTCCACCTCTTTAACCAATGAGACTGTTTAGTTAAAGCTAGAAATGACTTTATATATCACCCGGTTCAACCCTTCCACTGACTCAATCACAGCCATACAACTAGTTAGTATAAGGGCTGAACCCAGAAATTCTCCATGCTGACATTCTCCAGTTAAGGGAATCTTGCGAACCAAGATTGTCTGCACACAAACATGAACATGCTGTAACAGAAACTTTTAAAGTAAGTAAGCAACTTAGAGAAAACCTATTCCTACTCTTTCATTTTTTAATTACAAAACTGGAGCCCAGAGAGATGGAAAAAATGTAATTTTTTAAAGTAAATAATAGAACCCAATTTAGAACTTCTTTCCATTATATATTGTGGTTAGAGATAATCTTATTAGACCAAATGAAATTAGTGTATATGACTGACGAGAGTTTAACCCTCTCAGTGAAAAATAGACTTCTGAATACAACTCTCTTTTGTTAATTTTAAACTCATTAAGAAAGGAATTAATGTTTCATATATTTTTGCCATTTTTGCCTAGTGACTTGCTTACAGTTAGTGCTAAGTATTTATTTGACTAATAACAGAGTCTTAAACTTAATGGCAGACACTTATTTGATATTTAAGCACAAATGATTCTACATTCTGCTAAAGAACAGCTCCAGAAAACCCACCCAATCATGCATCCTATTGCTGCCTCAGATCATCCATATATAAATTAGGATTAACTATCCATCGCATTTTCCAGACAAATTAACTAATAAAAGTAAGCACAACTTGTCTCTTTAGAAGAGATTATTTGAATTGTTCTGAAAATATGCCTCTATAAGCCTGAAGGCAAAAATCATGCCACCACTCTGCCTTTGCTCTTTCAAACCACATATAGATTATTCTAAATTTATCTCATCTGTCCTATCTTTTTAACTCTATAATTAGTTAATATCATTAATGCCTTCATTATTACTTTATTATTCTTAGATAGACCCTTTCCAAGATTTCTGGCATTACTCCCATGATCCACACAGCAAAGGATGAAAAGAGCTCAATTTTTCTCTATGTTGGAACACAAATGGCCTCCTCAGTTCCAAAGAAGGGCGGTGTTTTTGATCTTGAAATTTAGAGGAATGATTTAAAGTTTAACAAAAATTGGATCAATAAAAAGACTATCTATTTGGGTTTCTTTATGGTAAGGTCCAAAAGAAAATTTGAATTCTCCCTGCCAAAAATCACTGGAGCTGTTATGTAAACCATTGAAAGGCGGATCGTGATTTTTTCCTTCCCAGGGATTCTGCAACTAAAGAAGAGAAGACATGAGTCTAGAAAGAAATGGATGTAGAATGGGATACTAATGATCAGAAAGAGAACCGAGATCATGGCTCTAGATTCTTTGAATAAAGAAATGCTAACAATCTCCAGAGATGATTCATTATTGAGTGGTTGAAACGCAGACCACACATGTATATACTTAGACACACACTTAAATTTTGTAGATCAGTGTAAAGTAATACTCAGAGTTTACGTATTCATTCAAGAAATACTTATTAAGCGCCTACCATGGACCAGGCTAGGCTGTGTCCTGGGAAAACCTGGTTAAGGTATGGGTTCTGATTCTCAGTTATTGGAGTCCCAGAAAATGATTCTATTCATCTTCTATTCAATTTGAAATTCCTGAATCTGGGTGGTCATAACTAATCCTCCTGTAACAGTTCCAAAACTTGTCCACAAAGTGGCATGATCTGGGTAGCGTTTTAAAAAAATATTGCTCCCTAGGCCCACCTATACATCCGCTGAATCAGGATCCCAGCATCTGGCAATGAGGAATCAGTAGTTTTGGTTTTTTTTTAAACTCCCTTCAATCATTTTGATGCAGCTTGTTTGTGGACCAGAATTTCAGGACCACTGCTCTTGGGTTCAGAATCCTAATTCCTAAAAGGGAACTACCCTTAACTAATTCAGTCAAGGTACCAATTACGTAAACCCGTTAGAATTACTGCTCCAAATGGACTGCTTCTGTTCAGATAGTGCCACGGACACGTCTATTAAAATCAGAAGCACTCTGGATTGGGGGCTTAGTCCAGGGGGTCTCTTCTTTTTAAATAGCTTAATATCATACTTGTCTGGGGGCCAGCTCGGTGGCACAGCAGTTAAGTTCAAACGCTCCACTTCGGTGGCCTAGGGTTCGCTGGTTTGGATCCTGGTGCAGACCTACACACTGCTTGGCCAGCCATGCTGTGGCAGGTGTCCCACATAAAATAGAGGAAGATGAGCACGGATGTTAGCTCAGGGCCAGTCTTCCTCAGCAAAAAGAGGAGGATTGGTGGCAGATGTTAGTTCAGGGCTAATTTTCCTCAAAAAAAAAAAAAAAAGAAAATCATACTCATTTAAAGTTATACCCTCTTCCATCCATAAGTCTTAAAAACTTTAAAATATTGGTACTTACAAAACTGCACATATAGGAAAAGACCCATGGATAATTTAACTTTTTCAGATTATCTCAATAAATTGATGGTTAAGTTAGCTAGAGTCCAATTATATTTATTATCACTCAATTCTTTCTCTTTCTCTTTTTCGCTCATATTTTGCTCTATCTACTGAATTATTACTTATCCTTCAATATCCAAGTTAGTTACAGGGATTTTTTTCTTCATACCCTTAGAATGTAATCTCCACAGCAAAAGACACATTTGACATTTTGTTCATGATGTATTCCCAGAGAATGGACAGTGTCTGGACAAATTAGGTGCTCAATAATTACTTGTTGAACAGTGAATAAGTGAATGAATGAAGAAATAAATAAATCTCAATATTTCTGCCCCTATAGCACCAAGGTATTGTTAGGTAAAATGTATTTGTGGGTCACTTAGCACTTGCTAATAGTAGTTAATACACACAACATTTCTTTCAGCACTTGTTATATTGCATTATAATTATTTGTTTCCATGACTGATTCAAACTATGCCTTGTTTATATAAGTCCCAGGCTTACTCAGTGCATGGCATATGGTAGACATTCAATAAACATTACTTGAATAAATGGATAACTAGAACAAGCTACTTCTCAAGATTCATACTTAATTTATTATAAATCTGATACCAATGGATTTAGATTATTTAGACATGATTCAGCTACAGTAATTTAAGTACTCATTTCCATTCACGACAACATTCTCTATTGGTTGAGAAAACAAATTCCAAGAGGACGTTATAAATATGCCTGGGGACTATCATTCATTTCAGTGCTCATATTTCATAATCAAGCAAGTAAACAGTTCCTGAATAGATCACTTTATCAAAGTTTATATTTGGATAAGTTCTTGTGCAATAACATCTTACAGAAAATACTGCCCTCTAATTTACCTTATTGCTTACCAATTTTTACCATTATATTCCTGACTCCTGAAAGAGAGCTATTCAGTAGGACATAGAATCTAAATATTGTCTATACTGATATCTATGTCTCTGTAATATTTTTAAATTATCAATTATTATCAATGGGGTAGGAGGTTATGTCTAAATTGTAAAGGTTCTAAAATTGTATAAAGAGAAACTACATATTTGAAGGGCTTCAAAATAAGGCACGGAGGAATTTAAAACCCATATTATATAATACATGAGGTTGTTTTCCACAATAATGTACAAAATTGATAGGATTTTATAAATAATTCATTTTGGAACAGTTTACTAATTTTACTTTTGCAACAGCACATACGTTAACAACAAATGGAGGCATAAGTATGTCAATGAAATGTGTACTTTTCTAAGTCACATATAATCATCTTGGTATGTTATGCCAGGTGGATCTGAAGGTTTCTGATTCATCATTGTAAAAATAATTTATAAAACATTGTAAAATTGTTACATATCAGCAAAAATGTTCATATATTAAAATATGTCTATTGGTTGTATTAATTAGTAAACTTTAGATACTACGTGTGTTTATTCCTGACAGTTAAAGTTCAAGGCAAAGTGCCTTATGCTCACTATTTAACAAACATTGGACGTTTTGAATAATCTGAGAAAAGGAAATGTGTTATATGACTCCCAACACAATATGAAATAAGAAAACTAATGGTTTTTAATTTGAAAAAGAAACTCAGGAAAAAAATGTCTTTTTGGCCTCCATATAGAGTTCTTCGTGAAGAGTAAAGCAGAAATAAACAAAGGAAGAAAAGAACTTTTTAAGATACCCACAATAAGAGTAATTTTGGTTTGTTTTCTTCAATAACAGTTATAAGGAATACCATTTTACGGATTTGTGTGGAATAAACAAGCAAAGACTTAACTTAGAATTGTTCGGGAAGCAGAGTAATCAGAGCCTTCAGGCTCTTTCATGGATTAGGATTAATCATGGCATATGTGAGCCAGAGATTTGAAACAGGAAGAAGGGCAGCAGCCAGTGGTGGAAAGAAGAACAAACGCTGTAGAGAGGGAACAAGAGCGTGACTCTCCCTTTTGTTACCTAGTTCAACTTTCCTAACACGGTTAGGAACTAGTTTTAATAGTTGTTTCAAGAAAAAAAGTTCTGCAGTTAATTTTTTTAAAAAACTTCAAATTGAGCAAAATGAAATAGGTCTGCCTACTTCAAGCTATTCATAGCCTTTAATCTGCAGTGCCTGACATACAATGAGTTCAAGTCCCTCAATAGACCTGTCCAGTGAAGAGGGAACGGAGTGTGCAGTGTTTCCCAGGCATGCTCTCCGTGCACGCCCTCCTGAAGTAAGCATCTGTGGAGTGGGGGAAGGATAGGGCGGCACTCCTGTTCCATAGAACACTCCAGGAAATGCTGATCTAATGTGGAAATAATGGACATAATTTTGAAAACATAGCTTTATATTAAATCCACACTTTATGATATTTCGATTAGATTGTGTTCACTGTGATTTTGGCTTCTCTATGACCTCAACAGCTTCCCTTTAACTGAGGAGTTGACTAGATTCCTAATTTACAATATTTATGTAATCTTTCTGCCTTCTTTTCATTAAGATATAAGGTTGTTATTATTGATTGAAGACAACCTTATAAAGAGCTCATCTCCCTTCAGATTTAAGGAAATCTATCACCTTGATTTCTTATTTTGCCTCTTTTTTCAGCATTTATGTGAGTTATATATTTTTCTCCCAGAAACAAAACTCTGCCAATGATCTCCTGAAAGCTCACAGATACAAAATGCACTTTCAACCAATATAGGTTTGTAGGCACTTGATGCCAATGATATAATTAAGCTTACTTTACTAAAAAGTCATTTACGACATGGAAGTACATTTCTTTTTTACTTTGATAGCCCAAATGGCAGACAAAATTTCACCACACTGCTCTGAACTACCTGAACTGCCAGTGAGATGTTTTTGTGTTTGTAAATGATGTTGTTATAAGTACATCAGAATCATAGCAGGATTGGAATAAAATATTATTTGAATAATAACATTTTAGTACACTCATTCTAACTTCCCACTGAGATTAGGCTTTCTCACTACCAGCAAAATCTCCATCAGGTTAGACACTTCTGCTTATAGAACAGTGCTTCTCACACTTTAACCCATCTATGAGTAACTTGAGGATCTCCTGAAAACATAGATTCTGATTAAGTAGGTCTGAGCTTACGCCTGACACTCTGCATTTCTTATAAGTCAGTGCTGCTGGTTGTGGATCACATTTTGAGTAAAAGGCAAAGTGCATAAAGCATCATTGTTGACTTGGAAACAAATTCCCTCAGTTTCTATAAAGTTTATTGCCTAACATCCAGCATATCATAACTTAAACATTGTGAGTATAGTCATTCTCTTTTCCCCCAATAAATGTGTACACAGATTTCTATTTTGAGTCAGATCTGGTCCAATGCTCTCAGAAGAGCTAACAAAATACTTGAGTTCCTCCTTTTTCCATTCCGGTTGCTATTTTTCCCTACGGTATTCTTTCCCTCATATCCTTTGTTAAGGAAAACTTTTATACAGTAGGATTTGGTAAACCAACATACCCTGCCCTTGATGTAACACAATCTTTCTATTATACTCAGAGCATGATGACTCAACTTATAAAATATAATGCAAAGATTATTAAAATCACCCAGGAGTAATGAGGACAACTTTTAGATTCTTTAAGCTTATATATTTATTTGTAATTTACATTCAACCAGTCCACCTTCACAAAGTTTTAGATGGCTCCTGTTTCCAAGTGCTGGCCCCTCTTTCATCTCTATTACAAAGGTTCTTATGCTTTAGTGTAACAGGAATCACCAAGAAGACTATTTAAAATGCTAATTTCCTGTTCACCCCAGGAGAGTCTCATTCTTTAGGTCTGGAGTGGGGCCTGAGAATCTGCCTTTTAGTAAATATCTCTTGCATTTCCAGTGTAATTAGAAAGTTGGAGAAACACTGCCCTGGGAGCAATCTTGACCAAAGTTCCAACATCAGTCCACCCTTGCTCCTTAAGGCCTGATATTGTTCACGAGCTCTGTAACTGAGTTTTTGCACTGTTTCAAAGGCTGTGTTTTCAAATACACTCCTGACCCACAACTGCTCCCTTTTTTGAGGCATTGTTTGATAATATGCCTCTGACTATCAGATCTGCCTTTGATAATCACCATTCCATCTTGGAATAAGGACCTTAACTCACAAGTCTTCTATAGGGACTACACTTTATCTTTCAAACCAGGCACTGTTGAGAGTAATAGGGAGCACTATTAATAATTATGCTAGGATAACAGACATAAACTGGAACTATCTAGAGCGGACTTTATGTCATCCTGATCTTGAATCCCAAATCAGGGAAATCTTTAACCACACTTCAGACAGATGGCAGACTGTTATCTACTTCTGGATTCTCCATGCCAGTACTATTCTCCAATAGAAAACCCCTATATAGGACTTCATATGTGACCTTAGGCACTCGCTACTTTCCTTTCTACCTTCATTGCCACACCTTTCGGATACTTTGTTTTCTAGCAGATGTGACACCAATACCTTTACAATGTGTGGAGGTCAGTCTGTCTCCTTAGACCCAGCCCCACTGTGGCAGCAAGTTTACTCCCAAATCTTCCCACTGGCTGCAGTTAAGGGGGATGTGAAGGACTATAGTTACATACAAGACAGCATGAATTCAAGGTGGCTGTTTTAATTTAGTCATCCATATTTGAAGTATTGACATCTTCGATGTCTCATTATGATGAAAAACAATAGTGAAAAATTATAAGAACATTCCATGAAATGAAAATTTTACATACTTTATCATCTTTCTATTAATGTTTCCAAATGTGAAATAACCGATGTTAATTCAGAGAAAAGAGAGAAGCAGTGGGATACGTAATACTTCTCTAGGTACACTGACAGGTACAAAATCAAGCAACTGGGTGTTGGTTTAGGCATTGCATCAATTGACTCATGTCCCTCTCCTCTAAGTATTGATCTGTCTAGTCAATCAAGGAAGGATTCAGAAAAATAATCCTTTTCAATTTTAAAATGATTAAAGTACATTTAAACGGATGTTCCATGTTCATATGGAGAAATTGAGGCTGATTCATACAACGTAATATGAGATTAATTATACAAAATCTGAAGGAAAACAGACTCATACATTCTAAAGACTACTTCGTCTTCATGACTATTACATTCAATTGGAATTTTTTAAGAGAATTAAGATGGAAACATCACCTTCAAGCAATGTTTCTAGTGCATTAGTTTAAAAGCAGGCAATAAACTAAGCAGAAAGTTTTAAAATGTAGTATAGTATTAGTAAATCATCACTCTAGGCTAACTTTAAAGGTATGTGTTGTTTTTATAAATTAACTAGACCTGGTTTAACCCTAGAGTCAGGTTCAAGTGGTGTACAGCAGCAATGAGATTAAAATAATGCAAATTTTGTCTCATTAAAAAAGTCACACACCCCACCACTGCGCCTGCAAAATAACTGTGTACTTGGCCAAGGTCAGAGGCTCTTCTTTGTGTTTCCTTCACTGAACAAATTCAGTTTTTAAAATGCAGTTAAACTGTGAGAAAGATTACCTAATTTATTTTCATTTGAGGAAAGAGTAGGGGAAAACAAACTTCTAAAAAACTCAGAGGTTTTCAGCTAATTTCTGATTTTCACGTTTAAACATAGAAATCATGTAAAACTCTGCATCTTTTATATTTAGAGAGAGGACACACTATAATATCATTCTAGTCCAGAAAATTCCCATTCTATAATTCCTGGAGGAAAAGAAAATTATTAGTGCCAAAATAGCTGTAATTCCCATGACTTGGTTATGATATGAATAAAAAAATTTAAATTCTGCTCAAACACACAGAACACAATAAATGAGGTCCTACTTGAAATGAGAGAAATAGGGTGCTTTTACAGTCTTTGAGATGCATCAAATCTTGAATCATTGGTTCAAATTTATATTCTAATATTCTCTGGCCTCAAGATATTTTTCGCCACTTCTCTCTTATAGTTAAATCCAATCATTTTAACATATATATTTTTACTGATTAGATGCTACTAGAATTTTTCTAGACCAGCGTGTGTTATATATATTCTATCTTGGTTAAGATTCTTAGATAACCACAGTTGATTTAATTCACAAGATTTATCAAGATCTTAAAATAAACATACAGGGCTCTTTGCTTCGTTTGGGAGAGAAATCACTGTCACACTATTATGACTCCAAATGTGTTACTAAATGAAGTATTTAACTTCATTTTGAATCTTCAAAATTTTTTCCCACAAAACAACAAATAGCTGATGAGACGTATGAAACAGAACTCTTTGGGGTCTTAAAGTAAGAGCTAATATTTGCTGAAGGACTTTGAAAGGAGCATGGCAAAATATTTGATATTATATAAAAAATATAAAATTACTATACAAGTTATTTCTTTGCTGTCCGAGGCAACAGTACTAAGTTTGACTTATAAGTGAAACTGACTTTAAACAAGGTTCTTTTAGCAATCTAAAATTGTTAGTAAGTAACAATTTTGAAAATAATTCAGAAATGTTTTAAATTTTTAGTGATAAGTTGTATTATTTGCATACCTATAACTCCTAAGGTGTTCAAATTTTCAATTTTTTAGCTGCCCTTTACTTCTGTTACTATTTTAAAAAGATTAGTTAGAGTGATTAAATTTCACTCCTTTTGTAATTCTTCAATGTGTGCTTTCTTCATTGATTATGATAGCTACTGATTATCCAAGAGTAAGAGGCCCCTCATATTATCAAGGTAGAGACTACCTCTATTTGATTAAATAGCACAAAAATGACCCAGAAAAGTCCATTCTTGACCAACCTTGAATCAGGCCCCTCTGATCTCTCTTCTCCAGGCCCCAACCCTGAGCTCTGTCCAGTTTTACCAAGTCAGCTTAGCAAAGATTCCCCCATCCTTGGTGTATTGATCACCCTAGATAACTAACCAAATTCTTCAGGGGAACCTTCACTATCTTATCAAGCTGGCCTGCCTTCAGCAAGAATACTGTTCAGTAGGTATAGCAAGAATTCCTCTAGTCTTAACATTTCCTCTTTGTATTTTTCCATTCACTGACCCCACCTCACTCCTTGGCTATCAATCTCTACTTGCCTTTGTTGTCTTGGGAGTTGAGCCTGGTCTCTACACCCTACTGCACAGCCCCTCTTGCAGTTGTCCCTTGCTCTCAAATAGCCTTCCTTAATGATTTTAACAAGAGTCATGAAAAATTTTTCTTTACCAGATAGACTCAAGATATGTCCCATAAAAAATCAAAAATAACACATTTTGCCGTTCTTTTATCTAGTTACCTCAGATTACATTGCAGGAGAGCATAAATAAGCACAGAAATCAAACTGGTCAGGGGCTACACCCATCAGTTTGGGCTATGAGTTTACCTTGACTTTCAAAGAACCAGCAGAGAGCCACCTAGCAAGGAAACCAGCAGGAAATGGATAATCTACAAAGTCCTGTGAATCTTCTTAGAAGAGCAAGTGTAGAATTTTTTGGTTGGTTGTTAGTGCTGTCCAGTAGATTCCGACTCCTAGCCACCCTGTATACTGCACAGCAGACACCTCCCCTCTCTTTTTGCGCCATCCTCTCATCTTCTAGTGCTCTATTACACAACGCTCCACTACTATTCACAGGGTTTTCACGGCCAAGTGTTTTGAAAGTGGGTGGCACGGTCCTTTTTCCTAGTGTCTCTGAGACTGGAAGCTCCATTGAAACCAGTCCACCATGGATGACCCTGCTGGTATTTGAAATCCTAGTGTCATAGCTTTCAGCCTCACAGCAACATGCAGCTGCCACAGTATGACAACTGACAGACAGATGGTTTGCGGACCAGAAACGAACCCAGGCCACGGTGGTGAGAGTGCCGAATCATAACCACTAGAGCACCAGGGCTCGCTAATTGTAGAATTACGACTAAATAATCGAGGCTTTACTTTTTAGAGATAATACATTGAATGCATAGAAACTAAAGTAGCTTGACTGAAGGAGTCCTGAGAAAGTTAAGCAGTAAAATCAAAGTATTCTATTGCCCAGAGGGATGAAGCATGGGAGAAGATGAAGTAATTGTGGAATCAGAAATGGGCAGATTAATAACTGACAGGGTAAAGGGTTTCTGCTCTATCAGAGAATCCAAAGAGCTTAAGTTGAAATCCTTTCCTTCGTGTTGAATTCGAGGTGGTCCTCAAATGTATTCCTGCTCCCCATAGCACCAACAGCATTGAAAAGAACACAGAGCCTGTGCACAGAGAAACAGTAGGAACAGCCACATGAAGAAAGCCCACTTCTCAGTAACTGGCAGCAGTTGTAGGCATGTGTTAGAAAGCACATTAAAGTAGAACAAATCTGTTTCTCATTCAGCACTGGTATGTACTTGCTCAAAATTAGAATGGAAAACTAGGGGTTCCATGAATAAAACTGTAATACAAACTTTGAAATATGAACTTTGGGAAATTACAGACCGAGAGATTTAAAATCCTCTACAATTGATAGACTGAAGCTGAAAGAAAAAAAGTGGTCTTCTACATCAAACCAGTATAGGAAGGACAGGACTAACAAGTGGATCAACAGATGCAAACCTTGGTTGATGTGAAAAGATGACCCGCAAAAAACAGTACACGATAGTCTATACAGAAACTGAAACATAGTGATGTACACGAAATTTATACAATGTTATAAGCCAATATGACCTCAATAAAATAATTAAATTTTTTAAAAAAGAAAATTAGGGGCTGGCCCGGCAGCACAGTGGTTAAGTTCATGCATTCCACTTCTGCAGGCCGCGGTTTGCCGGTTCAGATCCTGGGAGCGGACCTATGCACTGCTTGTCAAGCCATGCTGTGGCAGGCATCCCACATATAAATTAGAGGAAGCTCAGGGCCCATCTTCCTCAGCAAAAAGAGGAGGACTGGCAGCAGATGTTAGCTCAGGGCTAATATTCCTCAAAAAAAATAAGAAATTTTCTACTCGCTTATTTAGATGCTGCATCTCTTCTGACCTCAAAGAATTCTCTTTGATTAAAAAAGTGAATTATGTTGACTTGTTTCTGTATTGTAGGTGGCTTCTAATTAAAATAAAAAGATAATATGTCTTAGCCTTAAGTACGTATTTCCTTTTCAATGACCATTAGAAGTTTCAATAAAAATGTTGTGATGGCAAATGAAAAAAAAACGGTAAAGAAACATTTACATGCAAAATTGAGATAATAACAGTACCTATGTCTTTGGGTTGCTTTAGGAAATAATGATAACACTGAACTTTTGCTACATGCCAGGTTGTTACTGTGAGTCCTTCAGGGCTCAGATGCCAGGACTGCACTAGACATGTTAGAGATTTATGAGGGTAAACGCCTGTGAGAGAAAATAGGTTCATGAGACCCTAATGCAGTTCTCAACCTTATAAAGGAGAGCGAGAAAGAAGGACAATTGGGTGGAAGATTGCTTTGCAGTCCTAAGAAAGTTTCATAAGGCCAACCAACACTGAATCTTCAAGCCAAAGTCGCCTGAAACAGGAGTGCCATGTCTCTCAAAGACGCGTGGACTAGTTTCCACGCCATACTCGGTCATTGCTGGGAGCTGTCATGGAAAGTGCAGCTTCAGTAATTCAGTGTTCGCAGTGACCAACGTAAGAGACCTGAGAAGGAATTTTCATGGCTGCCACATAGGTATTGCACTAAGAAATTAATAAGCATTTGCTGCTATGATCATTTTCAAACATCACTTTTGCTCTATAATTTTTTTAATTTATTATTGAGATTATGATAGTTTACAACCTTGTGAAATTTCAGTTGAACACTATTGTTTGTCAGTCGTGTTGTAGGTGCACCACTTCACCGTTTGTGCACACCCCCCACACCCCCTTTCCCCTGGTAACCACTAATCTGTTCTCTTTGTCTACATGTTTAACTTCCACATATGAGTAGAGTCATACAGAGATTGTCTTTCTCTATCCGCCTTATTTCACTTAACATAATTCCCTCAAGGTCCATCCATGTTGTTGTGAATGGGACGATTTTATCCTTTTTTATAGCTGTCGCTCTATAATTTTTATTCTTTAAACTCTGTGCATACTGACCTCAACTTTACATATAGCAGCTCATAAATGAACATTTCGTGTTAACAATTTGTGGAACATCCTAACAGCTGGCAGTTTAATTTCTAGAAAATCATCATCTTTTCCTGAATAGCAGAACAAGTACAAATTTTGAGTATTTCAATAGCAGAGGTTTTTGAACTGAAGAGATGCCTGATGTTTGAGGAGGCCACCTGTCATTCTTCAACCAAAATGGCTTCCTTTTGATCTGTTTCACAAGTTGAACAACCAGGTGTAGTCTCAAGAAAGGGTTCCATGTCTATCAAAACTTTTCATCGCTTTTGTCCTGATTATTTTATGAAGTCATTGGGAAATTAAAAATTGATTGTCCTTATCGTAGTAATAAGAACCATGAGTTACATAAACCTAATAATAAGCAAGCCAAAGATGCTGGAAGTGTTGGATTTTTAGTCTCACATTCATGTAATCAAAGCCACATCTCTGGGTTTTCAATTACGAAAGGGAAATTAATGCCCCAACAGTACTTATTCCTGCCTGATTGTCCCAAACATTACTGTAACAAGCAACATGCTCCACTTTTCACAAGATCATTAAAGTCCCCATCTCTTTTATAAGTTATGAATAGGTTATATTGTCATTCCTAACCAATGACTTCCCATTATACAGTACTGGAGTTTTATAAACATATTTTAAAAATACCACTCTTCTTATTCATATTTAGCTTCTAATCTATGAATAAAGAAGGCCCACGCTTTCACATCTTCTATTTATGGGCTGTCTTTTATTTATAACTAGTGCAATTAGTCCATTAATCTTTAACCTATGAATTTCTATTCTTTTCTACTTGTCAATTACTCTGAATTCAAATTATCAAGAATAAACCCCACAGTCCCAACTTGAAATTATGGCCTTACTAATTTTACAGATTATATTTTTCATTTCATCAGCCTGGTCATCAATGAACATGTTTAATAATTTCCTTTGCCTTTGGAAATCATTCAAAATTTCCCTGGCCTACTGCTCAAACCCAGGCTGACACTGAACCACTAATAACACTCGTAGGACTTTAATGCTTTTCTACATGTGAATCTAACTCTCGAATGATTTCCACCACAAACTTCCAGTAAGAATATATCATGTGGAAATAAAGCCAATGCTGAGAGAGAGAAGTACAAACTATCTCTGGCTTTATCTATGCTTGTCATTCTGTCACAGTCCGGAGTATTCAGATGAAATTAAATTGTTATCTTTGTTCATTCATTTTGATCCTAAAATGATAAGAATAACACATGATTTCCTTGTTATATGAGAAGGATGCTATAAATCACTATGCATGACTACATAAAATTCTAAATGCATTGAATAGGACAGAAATATATAATGGGGTTTTAGTGAATATGGAAGAAGGCCAAGAAAGCATAGATTTCTGATTTTATAAGTAAAGGACCTAGAGAAAGCAATCCCTGTCATCTCATTCTAACCACATCAGATCAACAAAATTCATTGCAAAACAGCCCATAATATTAGTATTATACACAGTTATTTTCAAAATTTTAATAAATTAGATGTACTTCTTGTCACATAAATGCTGAAAAAACCACACTTGATTCTGCAAAGAGCTGCATACGTTTCCCTAATCAGACCAGGTTATTTCAGTTTAATTTAATGTATTAATTTTTCATGCTTAAATCATATTCACATTTCTACCTATGTTTACACCTACCAAGTATTCATATGGTTGCTCATATTATGGAAGGCCATTCTCAAAAACTCACTTTTTACAATAAATGATATATAAGGAATAAAATAATTCCAACACAAAATTGTTTTCCATTTTTACATAATGGCTTTATCCTAAAACCAAAGGCTTTATATTCTGTTTTCCAGGGAATAAAAAATAAGGCATCGTTTTAAAACCCTTTCACGGAACTTGCTATAAGTGGGAAAAATTTAAGAAAGAAAGACATTGTAGTTATACAGGAGTCACTAATTTGACTATATCACAGAAGAAGGCATTACATACCAGCAGATATTAAAGAAAAACAAAGGAATTCAAAATATATAATTAAAGCAAGTTTCTAGACCTCTGTTCTGTTGACATGTTGGAGCAGGAGAACGCTGAGTCAAGGGGCCTGCCCTGTGCACTCTGGGATACTGAACAGCATCCCTGGCTTCTATCCACTGGATGCCAGTAGCACCACCCTGCTCCATCTATCCCCATACCCCTACATTTGTGACAAGTAAAAATGTCTGTAAATGTTGTCAAAGGTCCCTGGGGAGCATAATCGCTCTCAGTTGAGAAACATGAGGTAAAAGTAATAAAATAATGTATAACTCAATGAGGAATAGCCATAATAATCACATAGCTAAATTTGATTACTCACTATATGCTGGGCAGTGTGCTGAATAATTTTATAAACATTATTTCATTTAATTCTTGCAACAACCCTATGAGATTTCTACTACCATTATTCTATTCTACAGATGAGAAAATAATCTCAGTTTAAAGACATGCCCCAAATCCCACAACTATTCATTGTCAGGATCAGATTCTTTCCCAGAACTTTCTGATCCCAGAGCCAGAACTCTTAGCCACTCTACTAGACTCTCCATAATGGGACGGTAAACTAAATGATGCCATCTACCTTAAGGGCATTATTATCGAGCATGAAAGTAGGACTTTTTAGAGTTCCTTAGAGTTCCTGATTTCCACTATTACAAAATAGTGAACAATGTCCTCCTCACAAGAAGAGGTTCTAGTGAATATTTTTTTATTTTGATCAGTTTTTTTCTGCTTATCTTTTCATTTACACTCAATAAACAGTTGAAGTACATAAATGTACTAATAAAACTAGATTACCTTGGCAAAAGGAAGATCCTCGACCAAGTTTAGAATTTTCATCTACATACACAACTATTCTACTTCTCTCTCTTACCCGCTAGGCATAAAAGGATGGAAGGACAAGGAAAGAATTGAAAGAACCTATACTTAGGATAAATAATTCTTGATTTTAGAATAACGTTTGTTTTGTTTATTTGTGCCAGGCTTTCCCAAGGAGACCTACAAATATCCCTAAATTATAGTAAGAAAAAAAAAGAAAATTTTTAAAGTAGGTGCATATTTTATGCGATTGGAAAACAAAACCGGAAGATGTAAAGAGCCGGAAGGAAGGAGGCAGGTAAAATCTTGCATATTATGAAGTTCTGATCACTAGCTAGGGAAACACACACTCTGCTTGAACCCTTGTAGAGTTCATGTGCGCTCTCATTCTGATTAGCTTTTCAAGGTCTATTTATGTTGCTTTACGTAACTCCACCTTATAGCATCTGACTGTTGCATGATAGTCTGTATCATGCACACAGCACAGTCCAGTGGTATATGCTACTATGATGGCCACCTTGCCCACCCCCAGCTTCTCACTACCACAGACGATGCTTCAACAAACGTTTTTATACATACCTCCTGATAAGACCTATGTGAGAGTTTCTCTGGTTTATATCTAAGAGTAGGATAGCTAGGTCACATGGTAGTGGCATATTTTCACCAAATAGTATTTTTATACAAGCTACTGCAATGGGGAAAAACCCATCAATTACACAATTCACAGGACTCTTTGAGCAGTGCTCGCCACACTGCATGAGCTGAAAAAAGGGGGCCCCAAGATGTTAACAGGTGTTTTAGGAGAAAAGGTACCATAGAAAAATGTACTTGCAAAAATTCTTGTAACTAAAGAGCTTGCTCTACGGCAGAACGGCTCAGTGCCTTTTTTTTTTTTAGATTAGCACCTGAGCTAACATTTCTTGCCTGTCTCCTTTTTCTTTTGTCTTCTCTCTGAAGCCCCCCAGTACACAGTTGCATATTGTAGTTGTAGGTCCTTCTGGTTCTGCTATGTGGGATGTCACCTCAGCATGGCCTGATGAGCAGTGCCATGTCCGTGTCCGGGATCCGAACCAGTGAACCCTGGGCCGCTGAAGTGGAGCACACACAGAACTACTCAGCCAGCCATGGGGCCGGCCCCTGCTCAGTGCCTTTTAACATGCTAATGTTCACTGTAAATATTCAAGAGGCAAGGAGGGAAGCCCAACTTTCCCAAACATTTTTGAGCCCAAATCATATTTTTTTTCAGACCTTCTTATAAACGTCTTCTGTGATATTAGTGATTTGTGAAATATAGTATATTGCATTGTATTGGGCAAAACTTACTCAGAATGAAACCTAATGAATCTTTTTTTTCTTTCTGCTTTTTCTCCCCAAATCACCCCAGTATATAGTTGTATATTTTAGTTGTGGGTCCTTCTAGTTGTAGTAGACGGGACACTGCCTCAACGTGGCCTGATGAGTAGTGCCATGTCCACGCCCAGGATCTGAACCCGCAAAACCCTGGGCCACGTTAGCAGAGTGCACGAACTTAACCACTCGGCCACAGGGCCGGCCCCCTGAAACCTATTAAATCTTGATACTAACATCCAAAAGAGGTATTCCTCTAGCATCCATGTAAAAAAAAACTATTTAATATAATAATGATCTATATCTTCAACAGCCCCTAAGAATACTCTGATATATTTCAGTGAGCTTTTTTCCAATATGAACTAAGTAAAGAGGACTTAGTAAAGAGCTAAGCTATGGGTAGCTGACAAACTATAGCTCATATATACAGCTTTCTGCTCATGTGGCTGAATTTCGCCAAAGCATCGAGGAATGGATGAGCTGCCTAGACTTTAGCTAATGAGCTATAAACATCATTTCTCTTGGAGGATAAGTTTTTGATAGTTACTAAGTGGCATGAGATATATATACACATACATATTGATTTATTATATCAATATTTATATATTGATAAATATTATATATATATATATATTTCTTGGGTAAATAACCGCAGGGCAGTTATTCTATACCACCAGCTAAATTTGAAGCTGTACACTGAAATAATCACATATGAGGAGTTAAGAAATTAAGTAAAATAAACATTTTCATGTTCAAAACTGATTTTTAAAAGTTTTATATAAATGTTATATGTAAATTTAAACTATAAATCTAAAGCCATTATTTTGACAACAATCATGTGTCTCAACTGATCCAGTAAATTTGGATTTAAGAAACATCATTGTTCAGTCCTGAGAGAAATATAACTAGAAAGCAGAAAGACGGAAAATTTATTTTATCTCTGAAAAAGATATGGAAGTAGTACAAAGTATATTTTCCACTATTTACCCATTAAGAAATTCAAGATTGCATTTGCATTTAAAAATAGATGTTTTTTAGAAGTCTATGTATTGGAGAATTTAACCTGATAAGTGAACTTTTCTCTAATGTAAGTTGTCTAGACAATTTAACTTCCATTTTAGAAACATACTCTCAGAGGTAGAGATAGTCAGTTCTTTGTCACAGCAGATAGCTCACAGCCAAGAATACCAGAGCACTATTTTTGTCAGGTGCATATCAACATTTACGTTGTCACCTTATACCAGCAGAACATTTAACAGATCTACTGTATCTACATTTCTTAATTATCTGATATCTATTTTTATGTTTCCTCAATGACTCTCCCCCACAAAAAGCCGTGAAGTGACATAGAATGTGAAGTATAAATGTTTTTTTAAACCAAATGCATAATGTTCAGATTTTGTCTTTTTTATAAAATCTGGTCTAAAGTGATTAAACTTTCAAATTCAACTCACACTAAATTTTGTAGTCTTGCTCCACACCAAGCACTGAAACACATATTTAAATGAATGTTACATAAACTCCTCCTGAAAAATGGTACCAACAAACTTCAAGTGAAAATAAACCGTCAGGTTACACTTTGTCAAGGTTTATCCTGTTATAGCACTCTGTAAGTACCTCTGTACAGCAGCATCGCAAGGTCTCTTAGCTATTGCTCTCTGGATCTATCCACGATACATGTTGAAACTTAAAGCACAGGAAGGACACTTTCATTTGCAATTCTCAGGGCCGAGGTACTTAGGGAAAAAATGCAAAGAAGCTAGGGCAGAAGAAAAGAAAATAATTAACAGACCCCAAAATGATTATTAGTTTTAGAAATACGAAATTCGATTTTTCATTACATTAAAACAAATAAATTTCAAGGCACCTTTGCAAGAACTCAATTTTTGTTTTGATTCGTACTTCTCATTAATGAAAATAAAATTGGGTGATTTCCAATATACGAATTAGCTTGGCTTTGGAGCTGATGGAACATGAACTTGTCTGGCACAGCCTTATCTAACAGGGTCATATCAGACAAGCCTCGGTGCTAACACTGTAAGTCACAGCGTTGGAAAACAAGTGTTGGCGAGCTTTCCAAAACCCGGACTCTCCTCATGGAAATAAAAACAAATTCCGTTTTTTAAAAGTCTGATAGGCAGATGAGACACAAAGACTGAAGAAAGAAAAATACAGTCTTTTACCTTTAATTTAAAAGAAAACAATTTAATCTATAAATTATGACCTATACAACTGATGACCATTATTTTCGGAGTGTGCATGACTTCAAAGACTTTCATTATTGTCCTCTGATGCTTTACTTTTGGTAAATAAACACAACATTAATTGATGCTTTCAAATTATCCCTAATTTTGTGACTTGAAAAAAAGAATAGGATATCAGGAATCGCTAGTATATCCAAAACGAATTCAGAGGGAATAAGAGATATGGAGAGCTTTACAGAATGGGAGCTGTGTTCTCTTACTTGATTATTAGCTTTCCTTTTACAGTTCTTTCCTTTAAGATTTGAAAAACTAATAAATGGAAGAAATAACTGTTAATTTATTAATTTTAAAAATGTAAGCCATTCATGATATAAAATGTAAATAAGCCTTGGTGGCCTTTTAGAGGGAAAAATTTGAGAATAACAAATATCTTATGATACAGTATTTAAATTAGAGTTTACAGGCACTTCCAGTCCATTCAGCTAGTTTTAGGCATTATGGCATTGAATCCCCATTCAGAATTTCCTGTTATTATATTTCCAGATGGAAGAGTATTTTGTCAATTCCCTCATAAACCAATTAAACTACGACCCTTAGCATCAAGAAAAATTTTAGAACTTGCAAATAAAGTGAAATAATTATTTCACAGTGAATTCTCATCTTAAAAAGTCTCAGGAAAATAAAGAAATGGTGAAATGCTGTCACTGAAACTGAGCTCATACCTTCAAGTCAAAACACCTGGGTGTTTCACCACCAAATTTATATCTTTATGATACCGAGAAACATGCTCAGAAAAACCTCACCTATTTTGGTAAGGCACCTGCATAGAGAGCCAGACAGTCTCACACATTACTGCTGGAATGTGTGGCCATGGTATCTCAAATCTTGTCGTTGTCCATTAGTTAAAAAGGTTCCTCGAAGCCATCATAGGGAAATAAGAAAGACGTGAAAACACACATTGACTTATAGAACACTATGAAGAAAAGAAAGGAATCAGTGTTATTACTTATAGCAAATAAGCCATGAGAAAGATTGCATCTGAGTGTCCAAAAAAGAGAGAAACTGTTTTAAATTCAAAATTTTAATACATCCTTACCTTCTAACAAACAAAGAGCATCTGTAACAGAATGTGAGTAAATTGTTCCTAAACATAAAAATGTGAAAATAGAGGAAAGTAAACCTTAAACTCGCTGGAGAAGCATGGTTGGAGATAGTCCAAAGCCTGGAGCCGTGCACTACACGAGCCCACGGGAAAACTGTGGGTCTGCGCTTCCTTCACTGTGCTCAGTCGGCCAGTTTGATCTCTGAATACTAAGCTCTGGCCTCCCCAGAGCAAAACCTTCCTTCCAAAACTGATTCAAAATCTGCTTATAATAGCACTAGTGACTGGCAATGAAACTTCCATAGTGGTAATCCAAGACTTAGGCAAGAAATAGAGACTATAACTTGAATACTATTCAGAGAAGTTTTTAGCCAAAACTCTGCTAAATTCACATTAGAAGGACAGAAGAGTCTATGAATAAGGCCAGCCTTATGTGTGGTCCTATTTATGGGTGTACGTTTTCACAAACAAGGGATGATTGCCAGAATGTATTAGAAGAGAACATAATGAGTTTCAAAGGTGGTGACCCTAACATAAATATCATGAGGTGATATGGCATGGGACGTCTTCAATGGATGGGACATTAATAAAAAAAATTATAACAGAAAAATTGGGTTAATTATTCCCTATAAGTCTTAGACCTGTGTTGCCCAATTGTTAGCCACTGGTCACATATGGCTCTTTAAATTTGAATTTGTTCATTAAAGTGAAATAAAATTAAGAATTCAGTTCCCTGATCATACTAGCCACAGTTCAGATGTTCAATAGTTCCATGTGACTAGGGGTTTCCGTATTAGCGTAGATACTGAACATTTCCACAGGGCAGAAAGTTTCGTTAGACAGCAGCTGTTCTAGAGCATTTGCAAGCTGTAACAGGAATACATGTGGCAATAAGTAACAGAAAATCTGACTAACAGAGAGTCAAATAGTCAGAGTCTGTCATAATAAGAAGTTGAAGGGTGGGTACTTGCTGACATTAGTTTGGGTCCTAAATGATGACAAAAAGGAAGCAGACTCTGTATTTCTCTTCTCCACTCTTGTAGGTTTTGTAGGTTGCCCTTATGCTTTTCATCCCATGGATGCAAAGTGGCTGCTGCAGATCCAGACATCTTTTCATATTCAAAACAGGAAAAAATACAGAAAAGGGAGTAGAGGATGCAGCTATTCCTTAGTCAAGCCAACACTTTCCTAAAATTCCCCCACAAACTTCCACTTATATGTCCTTGGACAAAACTATTCCACATGGCTGTCCTTACTAGAACAGGAAGTCTTCCCAAGAAGACTGGGAGAGCAACCCCCACAAAATCCAGGTTCTGTTAGCAAGAAGGAGGGGAAAAATAGATTTTAAAGGTAATCAACAGATGCACAGAGTTTCCGAGTGATTAGTGTAAAGCATTCCAAGAAAAAGTTATGCAATTCAACAAAAGCAGATTCATACTTCTAGTATGCTCTTATTTTTGTGGTTAATCTTTTGTGATACATTCCTCATGTAGTATTATTTAATACAGAAATGAATTTTCCTAGCTGCCAACATGACCATTTCTTTAAGCATTTCGGCTAAGACCTTTGTCAAAACTATTCTTGTTCAAACAGAACCAAGAGTCTCAATGTTTACTGAAGAATAAATATTGCATGAGATGAATTCTAATAAAATAGATAAATGCTGTGATTTTTTTGGCCTAAAGAGGAAAGACATGGCAAATAGATATTCTAGAAATTTCTGTATGAAACCAATTTAAAAACATGTCACTTAAAAGAGATATTGAAAGTTTCGAAAAAGCAATAGGATAAAGAAGCTAAAACTATATTCCCTTCAAATCAGCTCTTTTCCTTGGTAATATCAGACAATTTTGAAGAGATACTGAATGGTTCAAATCTGTCATAAAAGTTCTATGATCAGTAAAACAAATATTTACCTATTTCATGAGTTTATAAAACCGTACACTATTCTCAGAAGACGTAAGTTTTCAAGACAAAGCAGATCATAATGAAGCATATTCAACAAACCATAAATGAAACGACAAATTCAAAATAAAGAATATAAAATAGTTACTAAAAATACGATTACCACCACTTACAAAAAGGGTGAATTTTAAAATCTGCATTTATCATGTTCTAACAAATACAAATAGTTTGAAATAAAAAGCAAGCAAGGCAAAAACAGAAAATTCCTGGGCCATATATCTCCAAGGAGGTACTAGATGCCTTATGGAAGAGAAGGTCTTATTAGTTAGTGGGTGTATGGGCTGAATTGTGTCACCTCAAAATCCTCATGTTGAAGCCCTATCTCCCAGTTTCAGAGAATTTGATTGCATTTGGAGATAGGGCCTTTAAAGAAGTGACTAAGTTAAAATGAAGCCATTAAGGTGGGGCCCTAATCCAATAGGACTGGTATCCTTATAAGAAGAGGGAATTGGACACACAAAGAGACACTAGAATTTAGGTGCACAGAGGGAAGAGCATGTGAGAACACAGAGAGAAGCTGGCTATCTGCAAGCCAAAGGGAGAGGCCTCAGAAGAAACCAACCTTGCTCACATCTTAATCATGGACTTCTAGCCTCCAGAACTGTTGTTTAAACCCTAGTCTGTGACGTTTTGTTATGGAAACCATAGCAAACAAATACAGTGGGAATGAGTGAATAGAGAATGAATTTCTCAGCTATTCCAAATAATGGATGGTGACATTGATTCTTTTTTTTTATAATACAAAACTTGCGTTAATTATTCCCCACAAGTTTTTGGAGCAGCGCTGACCAAAATTTAGCCACTAGCCACATGAAGCTATTTAAATTTAGATTAATTAAAATTAAATAATGTTAAAAATTTAGTTCCTCAGTCATGCTAGCCACATTTCAAATGTTTAATAACAACAATAAATATTGCACAAAAATGTTCATTTTCCTTATCTTTCCCCATTTGTTCCAAAACTGAACATATAATCAGAGCATGTATGAGCATCTCGACTGCTAAAGATTCTAACATCAGAGAGAATCATGGTACTAAAATCAACTAAATCAACTAAAATCAACTAAATGATCCATGCATAAATGGATTAACATGGTATCATCTTTCAAAGAAAGTGCTTTATAAAATAATGGTAATGGATGTACTAGATACAAAAACAGAAATCAAGACAAAATCCTGACCAGAGATTCTTCTTTGGGGAAAAAACTAATAATTTGTTAGAAAATATTTATCAAGCTAGGTTGCTAGTTGAAATACCAAATTTAAAAAAATCTTCATTAAAGAAAAATTAGTTACCGTTAGATGCATTACATATACAATTGTATGCATATAATATCATAAAAATAAAAGGGATTTAATAAAATGAATAGAAATTTATTTGGATAACAGTACCATCTTTGTTGTGTAGCAAATCAAATTACTCTAAACTATGAAATGAAAGCAAAAATATACTTCATTAGGGGCCAGCCCTGTGGCCAAGTGGTTAAGTTTGTGCTCTGCTGCGGCCCAGGGTTTCACCAGTTCAGACCCTGGGCACGGGCACGGCACCACATGTCAGGCCACGTTGAGGTGGCATCCCACATGCCACATCTAGAAGGACCTGCAACTAAGATATACAACTATGTACCGGAGGGATTTGGGGAGATAAAGCAGAAAAAAAAAAAAAATTGGCAAAAGTTGTTAGCTCAGGGGCCGATCTTAAAAAATATATATATATATTATATATATACATATACTTCATTAATAAAATGCTGATTAAACAATTTCTTTTACTGTGGTGAGTTGCCTGGTGTACTGGAAACTTCCATACTCCCACTTTGCAAATCTAATTTAATGTTGCTCTGTGCCAAATGCAAAATTCAGACCAGTCTTGGGGATAACTGTTTTTTGTCAACTTCAAATTCTCTGGCAATGAATGCATGGCCCTAAACTTTAGATTTGGTACCTACTAAAAAATAATAAAGTGTTGATACAAATTATTCGGAGTTATTTTCTAGACAGATGCAATTTATACCAGATATTTTGCTATTATTAGTTTCATTTGTACCTTCAAAAAATTAGTTTCTATGTAGTGTCTCTGAAACTGTTCATTAGAATGTAGTTTGGATAGATATTGGAAAAAGGGGGAAAAGAATCCACAGTTCAACAGATTTAGTAGAGCAGAGTGTAACAGGGGGTGCAAGACAGAAATCTTGAAACATTAGGCTGGAGAGTTAAGTGCCAGATCATAAGTCTTCTGGGACAGATTCAATAAATGCTCCCCTTTATGTCAGGACCATGTGACTAAGCTGGGCCAATCACGGTGAGTGGAAATAATTGTTGTAACTTCTGGACCAATGAGTTAAGAACTAGTGTACCTCCGCCATTCATCTCTTTTCCTTATGTGGAGACATGGGAGGCCACGTGTGCTAGATGGTGTTTCCGCAGGATGGAGAGGAGTAGTTGACCTATACTGACCCCTTCTATGAGAGAGAAAGAAGCCTGCACTCTTCAGGTTTTGTTGCTTTTCAGAATATATCCAACACTGCAAGATTTATCTATTACCTGGCTTATCCTGACCATTGAAGGCTGTTTGTTTTTTTATTGTATAGAGATATTTGTAGTCTTTTTTCTACAGGCAGTTGACAAACCAAAAGAATCTAATTATTGCATAAGTGAGCTTTAAAGCAGTTGTCCGTAAGCAGCTTCACACAGGTAAACATCTACAGTGCAAAGCCAGCAGCATGTTTAAATCTAGGTCATATGATACTTTTGCATAGTTGAAGAGCCGAGAGATTCCTGAGGTGCTTTGCAATTTTAATGAGTCCTAACTAAAAGAGACCAGAGCCTGAGCATGAGGAGGACCCAAGAGAGAAGAATAGTGAATGGAAGTTTCTAGATCAGATTCAAGGTGTTCCATTAATTGGTAGTACTATATAACCTCAAAAATACATTTACATGCAATGCAAAAGCGTCCACATAAAGGCCACACTGACACACTCACACCCACATGCATACAGAAACCTAAAAATATATTTATACATTGGAAAACAACTTGCGTATTCCTGGGAGTCTCATTTTTTTTACGCTGGCAATTTCACAAGGAGAAAAGCTTTTTATCTTTAGACCTGCTTCACAAATCTGTTTAGACAGAGATCGAGGTGGGCAATTGTTCCTGAAAACCAACACTGCCATTATGGGGTATTTTTGGGGTCAAAAGACTCTTTCAGAGGAACTTTTACTTGCAGAGAGAGAAGCAAGAGAAGGTAATTGAAAAAAGAAAGTAGGTATAAATCACTTGATATTTCCAGGCGGCTTTTATGAACTGGATTTGGGCTTGGGGACACTCGTATATCTGCTGGTTTTCTTTTCTTTTCCTTTGTTTTGTTTTGTTTTCAGGAAGTCCTTATTAACTATCTAGTGAATGCTAACACTTGCGCTAGGCTTACGAGAGCTGTAATGTGGAATAAGGCAAAAATCCCTGTCCTCAGGAACAGTCTCGCAGGAGAGAGAAGACTTTAATATTTAATTTAAATTGTATATCTTAAGATTATTTTCTATTAAAATTATCTTGAATCATTTTACAATAAAAAATGACTAGTCAGCATTTAAATAATCCAAGTTATATTTTGAAATTCAATCATTTATGGTATCTTCACAAATTATACTGCATTTGACGCTTTGTGTATCATTTTGCTATGCATCAGCTCAGGTGTTCTGGTATTTTACGGACAAGACTAATACATCTTTGATAAAATTCTGAAGAATAATAACAGCTTATTTTAAGAGTCTTAGGATTCTGTATTATAGCATCACAAGGAAACTATCACCATCAAATAAACTTCAAAATGGGCTTCTCTGACGCTAACACAAAAATGGCCTATACTACATGTGCTACGATGTTTACTCCCTTTGGAAGGAAAAGGGCCCTCATGTACAAACCTGTTGACGTCCTTAAACAGCCAATGAAGGTTGAGTTGCATTTGCCCAGCTTTAGCTTAAGAATGATGGAAAAGTCCAGGAGAGAGAAAAAAATCACCATGCTAAAGCTTTAATGCATAGCAATGCTGCCAGTTATTCTCATAATGGTGAGCCCGTTTTCTCCATCTTCTCAATAAAAGACATTTTAAAATCTAGTATGTCATTGTCATACACTCATAAACAGTCATCTCGTCAGTACAGAGTTTGTTATAGGATTTCAACACAACCTAGCTTCTAAAGGGTATATGTTATATTAACTATGGTGGAGTTAGAGATAGGGCAAGAAATCAAAATTTTATACTAATACGCATGGTGAAAACATTGCCAACCACCTCAGCGTCATCTGCCCCCACCTCAGCGTCCAACCTTTCCTAAGGAAGTTAACCATATCAATGATAAGGGAAATCTGTAACTTGCAGTTCAGTCCCACTGGGGTTAAGGGAACAGCACCAAATAAAACGAAATGGATTGCCCTTTATGTACAGTAATATGTCAAATAAACTCTCAGAGGTAAAAGTTATTGTTTATCCTTACAACTATATTCCACTTTGAATGTGAAAGCAATTTGACCTGTTCTGTAAAAACCTGATTCTGTTAACAAGCTAGGTACCTTTAAATAATATTTCCTGCTTATTGCAGACTGTTTCGGCCAGTGCTTTGAAGGGGGCAGGCGGCCATTTTGTGGTACTGATCCCCACACCACTGCACGAGTTACACACGTGTTTTCAGGGAAGTCGCAAGACCTCACTAATCAAGTTATACACACTTCATCAGCCACAGGCAGGGCTAGTTTGGCTGCCCACGGTGTCCCTAGGTGGGACACCGTAAGTTCTGTTTTCGTTCACTTTGGTTTACAGAGAACCAAAATATTGTTAAAAAAAAAAATCTGAAGGCTCTACTAATGGTATAATTTGTTTCTTGCAGCCACTTCTCTCAATAACAAAATTGTTTTTAAAGTAATCATCAGACATAGATTTCAAAAAATGCATGCCCTTCACAATTTATCACATACTATTTAAGTCCCTGAAAGAAAAGTGTTACTTTTTGCCACTTTCCATTACTATCTATAACAAGTTAATACATTTTAACAGCCTCTTTTTACAATTGCCTATACATGTTAACTATTTTTAAATCATAATTGCATAGCACTCTTGCTTTGCAGATGGACATATGGACTCATGTAAGAACCATCCTTTATTTGACAAACTGATCTACCAATTTCACCTTAGTAGTATGAGTGCTCACGTTGAGGCAAATTACTTGAACATTACCTGTAATACTATTTTCTATGTGGAAATAAAACGAAAATGAAGCGATTGGTCTTGTTATCTCTGTAAGTTGTTCACAAAAACACATTATTGACTCAGATATGTTAGATTCTGGGTCTTAGGAATCAAACATGAATATCTTTTGTTCTAATACCATCATTTTAAAGGACTTTCTTGGTGTAAAAAGATTTAATTTTAAACAGGATAATTTGAACTTTAATATACAAATAAAATGTTTTAAAAATATAATGGACCATATCAATGTCTTACCCTTCAAAAATTATACAGGGAAATTTTATATTCCAGAAGACAATCTGTCTCTCGACTTTGGCTTTTCCCCATATTTCCCTTTTGTTTACAGCAAAGATCTTTGCTAATAATATTTCATTCAGAACAATGAATTTTAAAATTAAAAAGGATTCATTTTCTTTAAATATTATATGGTTCTCTCTTTACTATGATAAATCATAAAGTCTTTTGATGGTGTCCTCCCACTATTAAGATAAATTGGTCAGACCGATTTATCAAACAAAGGAGTGTGTTTATCCATCTGCCTATCTGTGAAGCAGGAATGCTTTGAGAATATAACTTCAAAAGTAATTAGAGACCATGCCTAAACAGTTGCAAAAAGTTACTAAAATATACCAACTTGTTATAGATAAGTTGTGGAAAACAGGCAAAACATAATTTAGCAGAAATTCATAATATATCTTTTTGAGCTTTGTTTCATCAAGCTTCCTATTTGGAAAGACTTTGCCTTTTCTTTTTCCCATCTTCATTTTGTAGAAATGTACCTTTTCCCACAGTAAAGACCAGAAACTGAAAATGGTCTATAAACGCATCAGACATTTTTTTTTTAACCGGGCTTCTTAAACTTGTTTAACGCTGAATAGCGCAGAAATGTAGCTTTCTGTCAAAGGTACAGTGTGCTGCCCTGTACCGTGTGGGACACTCAAGATTGTTCAGACTCACGGTCACGTGGTCCCTGCACTACACATCAAGAATACAGGAGGGAAGCACAGTGGGGGGGCAAAACATCCTTTCTGAGCTCTGAGGGTTTAGATAATGGACAAACAATGATGGATTTCATGGTGATGAACTCACGTAATGTCCACTGGCCTCATCCACAATCTCCGTTAGATTACTCTCGAACATAGTGTGCTCATTCCTGTCCCATTTGTCAAAGTACATTTTCTAGGCCAAATCTTGCTTTTGAGAGCATTTCTAAATGGCTTCCTATAGATGTTTTCAAGTTTCTCAAACAAATTTGTTTGACAGTAATAATATTCAAATATAACAACTATTTTTTATATTTCCATTTTTAAAAGTCTGATCTTCCCACATATGAATACATAAAAAAAAATAACAACAGAGAACTATTTTAATCTTTCCAAAAAGGGAATGCATAAAATCCTGAAGTGACCTGGGCTATTCATGTTATCTTATTATTGCTTTTAACTGCTTCATATGCTTAAATATTTTATGGTAACACTCTTTCTTTCCATGCATATCCTACATCTGGCAATCAGCATACAGTATTTGTTGTCAAATAATACAGTCAGTCCCTGGCTTGATTCTGTTTGACAATATTCTGGTTTATCTCCTAAAATATGCACAAGCAAAGTACACTCGTACAGCAGACAATATGTCTGAAAAGTGTGCCATTCAAATAGTGGAGGATCATAAACATTCACGAGGGAACAAATTCTTACTGTTTGATTATATCATCTTATGTGGTATCTTAGCTAATTATAATCTAAATTTTCAATTTGAATCTCTTGGTCATTAAGATTATATATTTTTTCATTATCAGAATTCTTATATATATATATATATATACAGTTATCATGTCTAAACTATGAACCATTAATGTAAGTAATATGCAAACATGGTAGCATAGCATAGTCCTTAATTGGACTAAAGATCACAGAAGCCAAATGTTGCCACTACTCACAACTTATTAAGAGTGAATTAAAGAACAGAAGTAAAGAAATCTTTATAATTTAATAATTTCTTAGCAATAGCTCACCAGCATTAAGCACTGGATTCAGAATCTAGCTTCAATTGTGAACCTTTGGGGTCAAAAGATGTTTACAATACATTAAAAAAGAGAAAAAATTTGCCTTGAATATAGATTAAGTTAAAATAGTATATTCTCCTAATTTGTGGCATGAGCAGTTGGGATAAATTATTCTATTTCAGCTACATCTTTGCACAAACTATTTAAAATTGCTTATGAGAATTCTTTCTCTGGAGACCCAGAGGATGGGGGGAAATAAACTAGTGCAACATCATATTTCACCACACAATTTCACACTAACTATAGTTTTAAAAACAACAAAATCTTCAACAACAAACCCAGTTTTAAAAGTCTTGACTCAGAATGTTATTCCCTATCTTATTAATACCTCTGCATATATTAAACTAGGTCTAAATTTGATAGATAGCAGCAAATCAGAAACATTTACATTTTTTAAAGACTTAAGATAAATATACAGAGAAAATTAGATGATCTGTACTGAGAGCAGTTTTCTATTCTGCCTGAAGGTCCAGATACGTATATATCAGAAACAAAGTGGAAGCTTTAGAGGAAAAGTCAACCAATAAAATCTAAACCAAATTGCGGAATGAATTTCCAGGGTTTTGTTTTTGGCTAATGCATCCCTTTTTTCCTAGTTTCCAACCTCACAAAGAAGAAGAGCAGAGGGCTGGCAAACACTGGCTTAATTATCCCCATCAGTCTCAGAGACAAGGCGCTTAAGAGTTTTAGCTGCTGTAAACACTCCCCTGATAGCAGATAAGGAATCTGCTGAAAGGCGGTTTTGTCTGGGGAAGCCTCAGGGATGCAACATTTAATCATTAGTGCAATATTGTATATGCATTACTACATCAAAGGAAACAGAAGCCAATATTCTATTGTGAAGATTTTCTGTGTTTTCTTAAAGGTAAGAAAACTAATGCTAACCAGAAAAAAAGATTTAAAAAATTACATTTGCTGCAGAAACAAAGCATGTTCTACTTTTCATTCATTTTTTTTTTTCCTTCAAGAGAGAATGTCATTATTTTTTTGTTTTGTTTTTTTCATACGTGCCTGCAGGGATAATATACAGTTTCCACTGAAGTCAAAGATGTAACCTTTGTCTCAAGAAGAATTTGCACCTTTGTATCTAAATGCATTGATCAGAACCAGAGAATATCACATAACCCCATTTTATCACACCACTAGAAGTAAACCAATGTTCTTCTTCCGTATCAGTACTGTGTTTGTCTAGGGATCTATTTGTGGAAAACTGACACCTCACTGTCCCTAACAAAGAACCTTTCTATCACTTTAGAATGAAGGCATCCACAATGACCTCCTATTCTTTAAATTTAATAGACTTCTCATAGTCCCATAATCAGAGAATCTTAGTTTTCCAAAGACTTCAAAATATCTTTCCAGAGTTAACTGCCACTCTCTCTCAGCCCTTTTGACACTGAGTGCAAGGAAAACAAAACTTTTAGGTATCATGCACTCCTCGCCCTTTCCCATCCCCTAGTCTTAACACACAGGATTTCTTCTGACTGGATGCCCATCCTGCAGCCGCCATTCTAACAGGTTCGCCTTTCCTGCAAACTCCAAGTCTCTTGTCTGACTTCTTTCACAAACCACGTCTGTTCTTGCTTCCCTCATGCAATTGGAAGTAATCTCTTCTTTCCTTTGAACTCCTTTAGCAACTTTTTGTCATAGCAGTGTCTGTTCTAATATTTGGTATATTGTGGGCTAAAGGTGTTGCTAAATGACTGAACTTAATGGAAACTATTTTTATTAATGATTGTTGTGTGGATGTTTAGTGGGATTTTAAGGAGGGTAAGACAATCTACCACAGAAAGTGTGGTCACTTTCAATATTTCTAGGTTTCTTAGAGGGGAAAAATTAACTAACTTTCGTAGAGTACTTACTGTGCATCAGGCACTATACTAAATGTTTTGCATCTTAATAAATCTACATAAGATTGTTAACCTATAATGCCACCCTTTGAGTTGTGTCTAAAATCACCTAAATCATCCACTTTTCATTTTTGATGAAAGATTCGGTAGTATACACTGAGGCCTACTTACCTAACAGCTTGTGTACTCATCAGGCTGAAACATTGATGTCTTATTTAGGTGTTTATAAGCTCGGATTTTGCTATTGTCACATCTGATACAGCCCTATTTTGTTAATAAAAGTTTCTCAGAGGAAATTTTTACTTTACCTCTTAAATTATGGCCAAATTGACATGCATTCTAAATGAAGGAATTCAACTTTTAAACAAATAGAAGTTATTGAAGGAGTTAGTTTTTTTCTTTTATTGTGAGGAAGATTAGCCCTGAACTAACATCTGCTGCCAATCCTCCTCTTTTTGCTGAAGAAGACTGGCCCTGAGCTAACATCCATGCCCATCTTACTTTATGCGTGGGACGACAACCAGAGCATGGCTTGCCAAGCAGTGCCATATCCACACCCAGGATCCGAACCGGCGAACCCTGGGCTGCCAAAGTGGAACATGCGCACTTGACCACTGCGCCACCAGGCCGGCCCCAGGTTTTTTCTTTTTTAACTGTTATGTTTTACAAATGTGTGGTCTCTGTATTATCCCAACTCCATCCTTAAAGTCTATAATTTTTTTTATCATGGAAAAGTTTCAGCATAAACCAAGTTTTGTGCAACAAAACTTCAATATGATTCATATGATTTAAATGCATAAAGCCTCGATTATCTTGATTTTGGGTCTTCAGGAAAATTCTACATTATTTGGGTCAAATCATATGCGTGCCTTTTCTAGACACCACCAGTCTAACAGACTAGGCAAACATTTCAGACTGATTGAGGAATGATCTCTCTCTGAAGGCTGACACCAAGATGAAGTGGTTCTTTCTGTAATTGGTATATGCAAGAGGAGGGGTTTTGAATATGGACTCTATGTGAAGAAATGATATCCTAACTGTGCAATTTTGACCTTCAAAAGCACCTTGCACTGCAGAACGTTATTACAAATGAACTCTTTTGCTGGCATTAAATAATCAGCAATTTAGGCCAGGCTTTCTATAGTAGAAAACAAAATCCACAGTTCTGAGAGTGTCTGGTTAGAAGAGAGCTTTTCCTTTGCAGTGGAAAATGATGGTTAGGGCAAGGGGTTTGTAGCTTGATGGCCACTCATTCAAAGTCCATTTCTGACAACTGCTAGTTATATTGCCTTAGGCAAATTATTTAACCTCCAGAATCCTCAATCAGTTTGTCCACAATAAAGGACTAATAACATCTATCTGGCAATGTCTGCCACAGCATCATGCCAACATCATGTTCTCATTTGATTAATATGAAACACAGCAGAGTATGAAAGTTTCTCTGTATGTTTGAAAAGAAGAGTAAAACAATAACCAGCCTTTCTAACTCTAGATATTGAAGCAGGGAGACAAAGAGACCAATTTAAATTATACTGATTCTGGAGCCTGAATCACAACAAAATGGATCTTTTTCTATATATATTAATAAAGATTATACAAAATTATAATAACAGGGTAGAAAAATGTTTATAGTTTGAAGTGAGATATTCACTATAACTCTGAAATGTTTAATTAAATTGTCTCAAATATTTTTATAGCCTAGAAAAAACTTCTTATGTGAAACTATTTTAAAATGTTATATATATACAAATTATATGCTTTATATGGCTATAATTTATTATACATATTTTACCTATAAAAATGTTTGTTACTAAAATGTTATATATTGATCATTGAAAAAATACATATATATATAAAATGTTGATACACCTGGGGGTATCAGAATATTGCAACACATAGACAATAAGTTTCGTGGTTCAAAAGTTTCAGGTCCGTCCCCAAAAAAATGAATTTCGCTAATACTATTGATCCCAATTTTAAAGTTTTTAATTCAATAGCTATCAGTTTGATTTTCATTACTGGTAGAATCTGGCAAAATCCTGACTTTCCAATATTTAACTGAATACTTCCAACAGTATGCTAAAAGAAGCTTAATAACTTGAAATGAAGTAGAGATAAATTAAATAAATAAACAGCCAAATCAGCTGCTAATTTTAAAGAAAAGACTGATAGGACTTACAGGATATGCTGTTAGATCAACTACGTGTTTTATTTTTTAGACATATATCCACATATCACTTTTTCTTAGCAACTACAAGTCTATTTTGATGCGCTAAAAATTTACTCCAGCTCTTTAAAAATTAATAATGGCTGATTAATTAGTAGAGAAAAAATGTAACTGTCACTTAAGTTATTTAATATGATTTTTTTTCTCCTGACACTGACTCCAAATATGCTCCATATGTTTATGAGTTACAATGCCCAAAGAATATTGTATGTATCTCATTCTTAAATTAAAAAATGGCTCATAAATAGCCATATTTCCTACATAGAAAACTTTATTTTCCTAAAATAGAGACACAGTTATTGCCAATACAATCTTTATTAAATAAGAAAATAAGTCAATAAAGTATTGAATAAAATTCTGCAATTTTGATCTCAAAGTAACAAGAATATAAGTTAAAACACATACACAACTGTGTCTAAATATTTCTTTCATAAACAAAGTCATACTTTTTAAAAGAGCTATAATTTAACAGATCTAATTATAAAAAAATTAAAATTTAAATATGACATGCAATTGCTAAATATCATTCGTAGCCCATTGTATCTATGTTTTTTTCCATTTGGTCATGATAATAAAAAATAGGTACTTTATCTGCCTATAAACACACGAATTTAAAACATGAAAAAGTCTCTCTATTCACTGATTGTGTACTATATACATTGGTTAAAAAATGACTAACAGCAGATATTAAATTTAACATTTTGTTATATATCCTACTATAATTATAATACCAGATATACGCACCAGATTCATATTTACATGATGTGATATTATACAATTTTTTAATTTGAATGTTGTTAGAAAATAAAGTTTTTAAAGGTATACAATGTTTATAATTCTGATTAAATAACACATGTAGACTTTTGTTGCAAAATATACAATATAAAAAGAATTTATTTTTATCATATCTTGTTAAGATGTTATTAAGAAAAAGACATTTTTCTATAACTAAAGTTAGAGTAGGAAAATAAGTTGACTTTTGACTGATATTTATCCCACTTTATTACCATTGACAACAGGTATATATTGTATATTCTTCATTGAAAAATAAAATATACATGGATGCCTAAAAAATAAAAGAACATGCTAATATAAATTATTTCACTGAATTGTTAATATTTCAAAATGTAATACTCACATTTGCCTGAAACAATTTCAAATCTAACAATACATTTACATAAGAATAAACCAAAGCCATCTATCTATGCAAAAAATAAATTAAAATAATTTACAGTTGACAGCAAATACATCTAAGTCACCTGCATTTTTGCTTTCTTAAAAAAACTAAACTTAACATATTTATTTGGAAAGTAGTTACATAAAAATTTATTATGTAACTCAATTTATATATGAATTTACACTGAAATATAATTTTGTTACAATTCACAATGCAAGGAAACAAAAATGTAAGCTTTGTCTACTTGACTAAACCAATACATTCAATGGAACAATATAACCCATTGAGCTGTGCAGAATAATTGATATTTTCCTGTTTAAATGGCTGTGTTGGTACCAAGTAAACACAACCACAAACTACCAAGACTTAAAAAAGAAATGCTTAATTTCTCAGTTATAGGATGTTAGAAAACGTAGCTTTTGATATTTGTATTTTATTTTGTTTTCCAACCTTTGTGAAATAATATCGCAACTGCACCAGCCTCTATACATACTTATATATAGATTTATAAAACTTTCAAGAACTACCAATTCATTATTGTCCATGATTTCCACTACAGATGTGAACTTATGACTCACAGACACCAAAGAGGTAATGGGGAGAGGATCAAGGGGAGCAGTCACTGTGCTTGTAGATGCTAACGTGTTGGATGACATAGAGGACCCATGAAAACCGTGTAGTTGGCACTGTGGAATGGCACAATTGCACACATCTTAAATAAGCTGAGAAGTTTATTGAGGACTCTATATTGAGTAAAAATTTACCTCAAAAGTGGAATATTGGACATCACAACGTTGAGCAACAACTTCTCACTAGGGCCTTCTTGAGGAGTTCTAATTCTTCCTGCAATTAGCCATTCTTTTGAATCGACCTAGCATACAGCTACTTGATTGTTTAGGGAGATGGGAGGAAAGGGAGACAGGAGAATACTCGGGAAGTGATTCAGAGCATGTATTGCCAACAATTTTACACTGCGCATGCTATGCTTTTCCAAGTTGTCCTGTGCCCAATTAGAACCTGAATTTTTTTCTTTCAAAAAAAAATGAATTTCTGTCTAAAGCCCCTTGACTCCTACTACTGCTAATAAAGAATTCTCAGTCAGCAATTTGCAGAGAAGGGAAGCCAGGGATAATGGAACCAGGCAGCCTTTACAAGCAAAACAAAACACCAAAGAAAGGGAATCAAAAGGCTGACAAACAATGTAAGCTCTCCCATAAGGCTCCTACTTATTTTCCCCCTTTAAAATGTACCATAAAAAAAGCTGAATCAGCCGCGGCCGTAATGATGCAAAGTTTTGATTATCATGGCAAATTATACTTTCGCTATTCAGGAGAGGGCAAAAAAGTTTTGTGGCTCATCAAAAGAAGCTGAGAGTGAGAGCCAAGGCCACCGACGCTTGTGGTGGCAGATTAAGCTGTGAGCAGACTCTAAATAAATCCCATTCTCCCCCATCCCCAAAATACACTATTCTGGCTATTAAGACTGACTTGCATTCTATGCATGCCAATACTCTATCCATTCAGGACCACTTACTTCAGTGGGAGACAGCGAGGGCAGTCTTCTGAATTAGAAAGCTGGAATAGATTAGTGTGTGTGTGTGTGTGTGTGTGCAACAGACTGCTAATTATGAATGATTACAGTCTCTGCTTCAACTTTAAATAAATCACATTATTTTGTGAAGCAGTCAAAATTTTTTTAAGTGCAAAAAAGCAAAAAGAGGAAAAATATGTCTGCTTGTTTAATTTTTGAACCAGGAATTAGCCTTTCTGTTATCTAGAATGCATAACTAACATCATTCTTGGAGGAACACAAAATAAGGTTTGCAAAGACATATAATTAAATCAGCCAAACCAAAGTTTTCAAAAATATGTAAGCTTATGTAAGAATAAAATGCCCAAATTATCTTGTGAACTCTTTGATTTACTTGATTAATTGAAGGTTTCTTTTTGTGCTGATGAGGTTTTTTAAGAGCTATTTTGGAAAAATGTAGTCCTGTTCAGAACAGAAATAAGAATATATAAATCATAAGACTGAGGAGGAAAACATGAGGCAAATTAATTGGAATAATGCAAAGAAAACCATAACAATCCTAAAAGGAAATTATAGAAAAAGAAACAATATTAAGGACTATAAACCAAATGTTATTAAAAATATTGACAATCTATTACAAATTCAGCATTATCACTCAAATAGAATTAAATATAAGTGCAGGAAAAAAACCGCTCATAACCTCACTTTAAACTTAATTTTACTAAAAATAGTTCCTTCACTAGAAACAATTTTATGAGATAAAAAATTAAAAAACAAGTACATATAGAAAATAAAGTCTTTGATAAGTCAGTAAAATCTGTCCCTTCCATATTTAGTGATATCCTTGTTTCATTTTTACATTTTATATTTTTTAATCTACAAATCAAGATAACACTCTCAAGCTAAGTAGCACACAAAAAAACAAAAAATATGTTCAAATTTCCAAGAATTCATAAATAATTATAAGTACATATTGAAGAGAATAGCTTTCTGTGGAGGAAAACTGTCTTTGCTCAGTTTCAGGAAGCGTGTCGAGGCAGAAGCCTCCCCAATCACATGAGCCAAATCAACAATGGCAATTAAGCATACAGCAGACAAAGCCACTTAAATCCAATGAAATGGCCTAAACATATAGCACATGTCATTCAGCACCAGTGAGGCAAAGAAGACAGGTATCACCATTTCAAGGAGCAAGCCTCCTAAGAGACACAACTTTCATTGGCAAAATCTACTAAGACATCATTGACAAACTAGTCACAGAATAAGAATGAAGTAGAAACAAGTATTAGAATATTGTCTCTGATGCTCACTGTGGCACATCTGATATAAACTATAATCATATTAGGAATCTTGACAGTTTTCATTTTGTGGCCTGGTTTATGCAATATAAGATCCAAATATTGTTTTCTCCAAAAAGCAATAATGACTTAAAATGACAATTTGGTTATTCTCCTAGCTTCTTTGGACTGCTTATACATCACAGAGGATATAAAAATTATGGGGAAAAATATTGACCTTAACCAGCTCCATGGTACAAATTACATCTTTCAATGTTAAAGATACAAAGATTCTTTAAAGGGAAACATGGGATCGTGCAGTATATGGATTCAATCAGAGAGGTCTACAGCGACCACACACCACACCACTGAGCTCTGGAAAAGTGTTGTTACAAAAAAAGCTTGAATGATAACAGATTTCTGTTAACATTTCCAAGTGATTTTATCATGAATGATATACATTCTTCACAAGAAGATAACCAATAAAATGTATGGATACATAATTTAAAACATTTAGTATCACTTTTTGAATAATATTATCAAAAATTGCTTTTAAAATTTTTCCCGCTTTCAACATTATGGATTAAATCATATGAATAAAAAGGGGCACAAATTCATTTAAATGATTTCAACCGTTCTCCCCACAAAATTTTATCAAAGTTATAAAATCATTTCAATAGTATCTTGTTTTTGTTAACAATGATTAATTATAGTTGCATATATTGTATTCCCTAAAAATTCAAATGTTGAAGCCCTAACCCCCAATGTGACTGTATTTGGATAAAGGGCCTTTGAGGAAATAATTAAGGTTAAACGAGGTCATAAGGGTGGGCCCTAAGCCAGTTAGGACTGGTTTCCTTATACAAAGAGGAAGAGATACTACAGATCTCTCTCTCAATCTCATGCACATAGAAGAGGCCGTATGTGGACACAACAAGAAGGCAGCCATTTACAAGGCTAGTTTAATGTTTAGTAACACTAAACAACGTAATCTTAATATTCACATCAAAGCAAATTAATATCGACGAGAAAAGAATTTATTTCACCACAGGCTGGGTGACTCAGACAACAGAAACTTATTTTCTCACAGTTCCGGAGGCTGGGAGTCCAAGAGCAAGGGGCCAGGAAGGTAAGTTTCATTCTGAGGCACTGATTGCGTGTATTCACACAGTTTCAACCATAATGTCCATAACAACAAATGATAAATCCTTATCACTACTTCTGACTATTTATCCAAGTTCTCATTCTTTACCTCTTATCAGATACAAAAAATTTCTACTGAATAAAGTTACCTCAAACTAAAATATCTATTACCAATTCTATTTCCCCCATATAACCATTTTTTTCTTAACTGATTATTGCTGTAGCAAGCACTATACTTTTAAAAATCACATGGTGACTAACTGAATATAAACTAGAGGTTTATAGGGGTAAGAACAAGTTGTTGAAGTTTTTCAATGAAAGTCTGTTTCCTATGTGCCCCATCCTCCACATTCTCACTGCCCAACTACACCGGCAAAGGTACTCATGGTTTCCCCCATCTTATTGGTCCTGCTGAGATTTGCCTCTTCCAATCCTCTCGCCTAAACATTTTCAGACTCATGTTTGCGTATCACCACCGTAATACTTTCCTGTTTAACCATCACTAACAGTTCACTTACTACTTTATAACAAATTGAATCTAAATTCTCTTGTTAGCTTTTAAGGCCTTCAAAATCTGACTATACTCTTCCTAGCTATCAACACACATTCTCTGCTCTGTGCAATCCAATTTTATCTCAAATACTTGCAAATGCTAAAAATTGTGTTTTTTTCTTTGCATATTCATTTTGTATAGCCTACACTTTGATTTCCTTCTACCTACCTCATTTTTAATTAAACAAATAACATATTCATTATCCACTTTGTGCCATCTTTTAATACCCAGTACAAATCCCATTGTATTCACTAGGTGTTTCCTAACTACACCAGCACTCACTCATTTGTAACGATCAATACAGATAATTTCTGTATCTACCCTTTTTGGAGACCTTACTATTGTCACATGGCCAGTTAAGCAATTTATGTACATTATTTCTTTTGTCCCTATCAACCCCTGTGGGGTAAATATTACAATTCCCAGTCCACAAATGATGAACCTGAGCCTCAGAGCCCTCGTAACACTTAGTCTAAACCACAGGAGTTAGCGCTAGCTCTATAGTGATTTGTGTGGGTCACTGTCACTTAGTGTCCCCAATTAGATCCTAAGTGCTTTGAGGACAGAGAACATGGCTTGTTTTTCTGTACCCCTCCAGTACTCAACACTATGCTTAACACTTAAAGGGTCATCAATCAAATTCAGTTGACTAATAAATTAAATGTTCCAGCCTATAACTTCAGCTTGCTCAGGCCGTACAAGTGAGACTTCTCCACCATGAAAAGTCTCACTGTGAGCTGAGAGGCTCATTCTCTTCACTGCACTTAATGAGGAAGAATAAAATACATGAAAGAGATAAAGTGTTAAGTAGGCAAGATAATGGTTTGTGTGAAAAACAGGAAAATTGAAATTTAGTGGAAAGGTTGTTTTAGTATGACTATTTTTCTATTTTATGAAGTAAGATACTACTAGTATGTAAAATACATAAAAGATATATTAATTTTTTCACTTTAAATCTTTAAAAATGCAATGCTGGCATAGACTAGAGGACCTGGGCCCTCAGTCACAGTGTTGGAGAGCCTGGAGCATGTGAGACCCAAATGGCAACAGGCCACGTTTGGACTGAGTGGAGGCACCAGCTAGTCCTACATCTTAAGTCCCCTTTCTCCTTATTTAATAGATAATGTATTTGGTTGAATACAGAGAAACCAGACATAAACAATAACTACATTCTCTCTTTTCTGCCAACAGTTACTCACAGTCCTCACAGGCTCGCTGATGCAAATTGAATTTAAATTTATAAGCAGATTCCCACTAAATTGCTCAACTTCATCATACAGCAAAACATGAAATGATAGCACAACTGATTGATTCAAGGTGCGGCACCTCTATTGATACAGAACAAAGAACCCCATGTTGACCTTGAATCCTACATGGATCCAAATTTTCTTTACTTGGCTTGAAGGCCTGCCACGATTTGATGACTGACTCCGTCTCTGACCATCACTATAGCAATACTCAGCTACTTGCAATTCTTTGTACCCTACAACTTATTTTCTAACCCCATGCTATTGTACATGCTCATCCCTTGCCTCGAATAGCTTATTCATCCAATCATTGCTGAAGACAAGTTTAACACTATACTAAATAGCAAAAATAAACCAAAAACAAAACAATTGATATTGAAAGTAGAAGAAACCTCCCAAGTTAACTCTATTAAAATAACATTTTTTGTACTTGATGATTAAAATGACATAACTGATAATCATGATAATTGCTGATGACAATACTAAATAACATTTATTATGTGGTTATTATATCCAAGACTCTCTGCTGAAAGCCTTATATACATTATCTAATATATTGCTAAACATAAACCCAGCAAGGTAGATATTATACTATCTACATTTTAGATATTGGGAAACAAGGGTAGAGAGTTTAAGTAACATGTTTAATGTTATACAGCTACTTAATGTAACAGAGCCCAATCTGAACTCAGTTACAATTGATTTGATACTATAGTGTGAAGAGAGCACCATTCAAAATAACATACTCCTACAATGCCTTTTGTTAAATTATTAATCAAATTAGAGTAATGGCTTCTCTCTTTTAGGAAACATCTTAATTTTTTTTGCAGTCAGTGAGACTGGGGATAAATCCACAATAATAATAATAATAGTTATAGTTTTCATCATTATTATGAGCTGTTTTATGCACTCAAAGATGATTCCAGCATTTTTACAGCATCTATTACAGCTTGTTAGGCAAAGTAATCAAAAATGAAAGTACTAAGAATAATTCTGTAGCACATTAAATAATTTTAAAAGTGAAAACGTTACAAAATAAGAAGAATTGACATTGTTCTATCTTTAATATGAAATGGTCAAAAGCTGACTAAATCAATAGATATATATAAAATAACCATGATTTGATTTAAAGATATATGATTACAGCAAACATAGATGTTTATGCAAAAAAATGAGGCAGATATACTTTTATTCAGTGACTAAGTTTTAGAAAACCAATGATAATGCTATAAATTACACTACATCTTTGGCTAAACCATTTCTAAGACCTTAATAGAGACTCTCTTGCCTGTGAAGGAAGTCAGCAACAAGTGATAATAATCTCTAAACAAAAATACGGAAATAATAAACAACAAAGATTAAAGGCACAGCCAACATGATATAACAAAACAAAACAAAAAACCCCAACAATCTAAAGGGAGGATATGTATCACTTCCTATTATTTCTCTGCGAAGACCTTACAGGTTGGAACTTGCATAAAGGCAAATGATGCTGTGCGTGTTTTCTGTTCATTTATTTCAAAGCTATCATTTTTCACATCTCATCCAGGTGTTCAGAAGGCTTCAATTTTAAGAAGTCAACCTATCTGAAAATGTGAATGTAAAAACACATGCACATATTTGTAAAGAGGAAGAGCTGGTGCATCACAAGATAAGTGAGATAAATGACAAGGATGGTGTGCATTCTGTTGTTGACTTCCAGAAAGGTACCTATTAATTTGTCTTTGTGCTCTGCTTTTAGAAACACATAAGTAAAGGAAATTGTATATGATTTGGGGCACTGTAATTTCCTTCAGTAACTGAGTTACTTTGTGACAAAATCATAGCAGATAGTGCCCGAAACCACAAGAAAAAGTGAGAAAGACTGTTAATTTAGATATTTACAGAGAAGATCTTTAGACATAAATATGAATGTAAAGGAGAAGAAGTGATGCTCTTTTCCCAGACTGAATTAATACGTGAATGAAGGATGTTTCCTAATGATTATCTAATACATCCTAGTTAGAAGGGGATGTTGACCTGTGATATGAAACCAACTGGGGGTAAGATATCCTATTATGGAACAATTATTAATTTATTCCAATAAATCACACACCTTATAACCAAGCCAGATGAATATCACACTTATGACAAAATCTTACAGAAGTTCTTATTTTGAATGTGGATAAAAGCCTCCACCAAAGTTAGCAAAAGTACTACCACAGTAATATAGTTCTGGTTATAAATATTATAAGGTGTTCTATTATAAACAATTGGCCCAGGCTTAAAGAGTTACATGTATAATTAAATCAATGTGAAGTTTATCTGATACAGATATTCATTTCATACCTAATCTTGCCTAATCTTTTAACAACAAATAGAACTAGCACAAAAATTCTGCCATTTATACAACTTTTCTAACTAAAGCCACTCATCATATATGTGGTTTGTGTTTTACAGTTTTATCAATAGCAAGTTGCTTGGTGACCCTGTTTCTGAGAGAGCAACTGTGGATTATTACTTGATTCTTGATGTTAAGGCTCTTAGAGGAAAGCAGTTTACCTTTTTTCTTTTATATGTTCAAAGAAGAATACACAAGAAGCATACAAACCATTGGGAATACACCACTTCTTTCCATCTATCTGTATCTAGCTTCTGGGCTGTAGACAGAATTCTTGGAGGAGAAATGGAAGAACCTTACTAAGACTTCTCTTCTCCCCTGATTAACTCATTGCGTGTAGATACTATTCCGTCAACATTGGCTTCATTGTCACAGCTTAAGGTGTCCTGTAATTCTTCTATCAATCACAAAGACAACATTTTGAAGGTGAAAATGATAACATAGTTTTTCAAGTATTTAAACAATGCAAAAAAAAGTTATTTAACGTCTCTGGGAGCTCTGCGAATAGATATTACAAGTGTTGGATAGTGAGGGTCTTGGAACATATTTTGACTGTTGATTTTAATTTTATGTAAGTAGTACTCTTACATCTTTGCACTCTAAATTGCATTTTCCTACACCTAGACTTTGCTGTATGGTTTGGACCTCCTGTCGTCATCAGCATTGTCAATGCATACAGATGATTTTTAAAATTTGTATGGCTTTTTACCTATTTTATGCATATTACAAAAACATTAAAAACTAGCATATCAAATGTATGACTTTAGAATTATTATTGCTTGACTATGTCTTTAAAAGAGCAAGTTATATACATATATATGTAGATATATGTGTAGATATTTATATGTATATATATGTGTGTATATATACGTATATATATGTGTGTATATAATGCATAGGTCTTAAGTGATATTTCCAAAATCCTAAAGGTGGTACTAGAATGACTGAAGTTTGGGAAGCACTTAAATGTCCCTGGCAATTAAAAATACATATTGAATAGGATACTGTAATACTATCAAAATATAGAACTTCAAAACACTCAACAGAACCAATGCGCCTTGTCCACGTCAATAAGGAAAACAAAAAAATCCTGCACTGAGCATTAAAATCTCTGACAATCCTACCTCAGATGGAGATGCTACACACCACAGAAAACATCAAGATATTTAGCCAGTATTAACTGCAAGAGATACTTCCTGTGTTTAACATAGACCTGGGAAATCAGCCTTCACAGAGTTGCCTTCATCCATTTGAACACCATCACTCGAACCACTCATTGTTTTTTTCTTTCCTTTGTCAAATTTTCTCAGCTTTGAACATTTCTCTTAAGTCTTATTTATGTCTTTGATCGTCTTTGTGGCTCCAGGGTTAATACCTCTCCAAAATTTTGACAATATTAACTGAATAGAGTACAGCGTTACCCTGTACATTTAGAGTAACACATGGTCTATGCTACATGAAGATTACATTATATCCTATGCAATACCAATGTATTAGCTAACAATTTATAAAGTTCTGCACAGAAATGCAGCAATGAATGTTATCATTTATGATACATTTTTGACAGTAATAAAGTATTTAGAAGTGAAGATTTGTGTCATTTTAAAAATGAAGAACTTAGGTGTTCTCAAATACTGTAATATATCCATTATTATGACCCCTTGATTGTCTTTTCTTTTACAATTTTGAATATTTTATTATATAATTACATTTATAGTAAGTAAAATCAATGTATACATTTATTTACCACTCAGCACGGGGAGTGAATGTTTCAGTTTTTGTGAAATCACAGTTGAAAACTTCAAACCTTAGCTGACATTTTCTAGCAAAATATTTTGATTATCTAAAGAACTGGGACAAATACTAAGTGTAGGAAAGCACTAGTAAAGATAAGTGAATCTCATGGAACAGTTATCCTAAAAGCCAATATTAAGTTATCCTATGCTCATTTGCTCATGTTTAAAAAAGTTTTTTCATTTCCCCACAACAAAGTAGCTGTGAATATGCCAGTAACCACATAATGATAAGAAATAGCACAGCTATGTGAAGTTCACAAACAGTTTCCTTATTCAAGTCTCCACGGATTAAGGAATGAGTGCATGCACTCTATCTAAATGCACTAGGGTGAAGAGTTATCAATAGGAAGAAACAATGTATAAAAAGATTCAATGTTTGTACAGACTACCTTTAGTAACATCCGATCAGGAATGATCATTGAGAATTATCTTGAGCCAGAGAGATCTTTAAGAAAAAATCTATGTCAATGTATTGCCAAGAAGGCTATTTCCATAGTTCTTTATCTTTAATAAGCTACTTTGGGAAAGGAAGAAAAGAAAATGAAAAAAAAATCAGATATTATCATAACAAGATAAAAATGACACAGTGGGAAAGAATCTAAATTAATCCCTCGGCTCTGATATTTTCAGAAAGAAAATTCAACTTTCCTGTCACATTCATTTTTGTTTCAGATAACCCTTTACATTGTATGTGTGTGTGTGTGTTTGAACACACATGCACATGTGTGTTTCCACACTGCCTAGTGAGAGCTTGAACGCAGTGCAAGAGAAAACACGGTAAGCATTTTTGAACGTTTAAAATAAAGCACAAAATAAACATACTGCAAAGTCATAACTACCAGGTACCTCTTTCACTTCTACCTTTAAGATGCAAAAAGTGCAAACAAATGGCTCTGGTAGTGCTAAGGACAGTAAATCTCTTTATAGCTGCTATCCAAATAACACTTTGTAAAACTTTATATTTTACTGCCGCAGTGCTGCATAATCATGGAACTATAACACACACAAACACACACGTGTGTTATATGCTAGGAACAGGCTCATGATTGATATATTGCTTTAAGAAACTGGCTTCAGGAATGTGGCTCACTTATTTTAAGATGGTATACTTGACAAAAAAAATATTTTGAAAGTATATATTTAAACTATACATATATGTTAATTTTTATTAAATATATTTGTTTATATTAAATATATTTTATTTAAATATGTTAAACTATTACTTACATAGGATTTTTCTCAGGTATTTTAGGCAATTTAGAAATGCACACATCTTTACCATTTATAATTGTTACATTGCATCCTTTTTTTATAGTTGCTAAAATTACGTTTGGAATACTACACTGATTGATGATACTTGATTCCAATCAGAGATTGAATTAAATATATTTTGTTTCATTTTATTTATTTAAATTCTACATATATAACACTCTCAAAGTTAAGAAAATGTCCATTCTCCATTTCATAAAAGAAAATCGCGTATTGGATGGTCAGAATTGAATCAATATGAATTTCCCAAAGCAAAGACTATGGGCAGGAGATAGAGGGTTTCTTTTTCATAGTCACTGTTTTGTTAAAAATGATTGATTTTCCATAATTCAAAAAAGTAATCTCAATAGCATTCCAACTAAAAAAAAATGTGATAGTTAAATGTGTTCCTACATCAAAAGAAAAGTTCAGATTAATTATTGCTCATTCATTTGATGTTTAAAATACTGACAAGCTTAAAGCATTATCTGTATTTCCCAGGAAAACTAATTCAAATTTTCCTAAACAATGAAAAAGCCAAACCAGAGTCCTATCAAAGAAAGTGAGTCATTTCAGAAGGTTAGATAGAAGGTCAAAGAAGGTTAGCTCAGAAGAAGCAGTTGTGCCTTAAATGATCAAAAACCCCTTCTAAGAAAGTACTTTTCATTGCACATTGGAGGAGTCCCCGAAAGGCAGCGCCAACATAGCGTTCTCATCTGTGTAAGAGCTACCAGATATCTTTGTGGGAAATTTTACTTTGAAACCATAAACAAAGTAAAACTATTACACATATATGAATGATGTGAGAAAGACATTGATTTTCCATATTTTCTCTCCCAACCTAACAGATAGAGGGTTCCTTAACTCTCCAAGTAATTGCAGAAATTCTTCAGATGACATCAAATCAACCATCTTGAGTTAAAATGCAGCTCTCTGCCAAGTAATCAGTCATGTCCCCAATTGCCTCATTAGAGTCACTCATGATAGAATCACAGAAAAAGAAAATCAGGCGCCCAGTAAAAATCCAGTTGAGCTGTCTAGGTATAGCCTAAAATTATTGTAATAAAAATAAATTCATCCATAAATACAGTATATACTCTCATAGTTAACCAACTCTTGACGAAGTCAAAAGCTCAGTATTTTTAATTAACTTTTCTGATATTTCAATGTTAAATACAATCTACTACCCGGAAATAACACGTTTATTTTTTTTTACATATTATCACTTTCTTCTTTTTCTTCCCTTAATATTGAAAATGAAGTTTCCCATAGCACTCTAGTGCCCAAGTTATAGTCCATAAACCCTCACTACACAAAGTGTGGTCCATGGACCATGGGCAATAGTAACGCGTGGAAGGCTGCTGGAAATACAGAATTTCAGACTCCCCTCCAGGCCTACTGAATCAGAATCTCCATTTCGTAAGATTATATACACATAGCACACATACACATATGCATATGTGTGTGTATATAGACTAAATAGAATTTTAGAAGTATTTTCATAAACCATATGTAAAAAATTTTTGCGTTTTTCCTGCAATATAACAATGTTACAATAGGACAATCTGAAGTGTACAATTATGTATATAATATGTATACATATAGGACAATTATACATAAGCAATTATACATGTAGTTGTTTACCTCACTTTGTCCTATCATAAAGTTCAGTTGGTTTATAAATTTTACTATTATAAGTAACCATTCAATGAATGTATGAATTCATATGCAACTTTTGCCTGCATTTCCAAATATTTCCTTGGGAATAATTCTTTGGAGTAGAAATACTACAATAAAGAACTTGACACTGTAATGCTCGAGACACATTCTTACAGTGTTTTCTAGATCACATGAATGAGAGTGATATTTTATTTGCACTCATAAATGCATTATTACTTCTTTAATAACAGATGTTTAATGGGAAAAGGAATGGTACCTTATATTTATTTTAAATTTACTTATTGTATTGCTATGGAAATTGAACTTTTTATCACATTTTTCATTTTTGTATTCTTGTTTTGTGAATTTTCTGTCCACTTCCTTTCCCGAAACATTGAGGACTTACTATTTTACTTATCAACATTATAAGCTCTTTACATACTAAGGGTTTTATACCTTTGTCTGTAAGAGGTGGTTTTTTTCCTGGTTTCCTGCTTTGTATATTGAGATATGGTGCTTTTGACTTTTATGTGGTTAATACTGTCAACTTTTTCAATTGTTTTCAGGCTTAGAAAATCTTTACCCATCCAGATATTCAAAAAAAATTTCACATGTGTTTTTCTATGTTTTTTCACATAAGTAGCATTTTCAAAAACCAGAAATTACATAAATTATATCATTATATGCATTGTTTATATGATAAAGACCTAACAGTTCTTTTTTGCAAATGGCTTACCAATTACACATAGACTGGTCTGACTGTTGTCCCCTACAACCAGTTTAGGATGAGAGGCTCATAACTGTCAAACGGATAGCGATTACCTCTAAGAATAGAGACACAGATTTTTTTCCTCCTTCAAATTTCTGAGAAATATTCGTCTACTAATTCAAAGTTGTTGTGAGAAAGGAAGGGAAGAAAGAAGGGAGACAGGGAGGGAGAAAGGAAGGAAGGAAGGCAGGCAGGAAGGGAGTGAGAGGGCTGGAAGGAGAAAGGAGGGAAGGAAAGAAGGAGGCAAAGAAGGAAGGAAGGTTGGTTGTAGAACTCTTTCATAATTTGTAAAAAATATGAGCTCCATGTTTTAGTACAGTCTATTGACTAGCAAATCTCTTTCATCAATTACTTTATGGCTACCATTTTATTGAAAACTGTGGTGGATACAAAAATAATTTTAATATGTAGTGCTTGATCTCAAAAGTTAGAATTCAACTCCAGAGACAAAACGTACCAAACATGTAAGGTTAGATGTGCTAGCTTTCAGGGATTCAAGCAAATGGAAGAAGAGTGTTTGGGAGAAAAACTAAAGAAAGCTTTGTGACAGCAGTGAGATCAGAGCTCTTAAAGTAGATGGGAAACACATTCCAGGTCAAAGTAACAGCAAGTACAAAGTATCTCTTTAGTTATTTGTGTTATCTAAGAAAATTCTTTTCACATTTACTGTAGTTATTTAAGCGCATTCATGGGTCCCCAACTGATCACAGATTAATGCTAAGAACCATACTTAGACATTTTCAATTTTCTACAGAGCTCTAAGCATCGCTGCTTTGGCTATTGTCATTGACAACTGACACTGGATCCATTAATTTCTTTTGATTTTATGTGCAACTTATATTCTTAAATATTGCCTACTCCTGACTGACTCTATTCATTTTACCAGTATCCTTTAGTTGCATTTTAGAATAAAAGTGTCTCTAAATTTATGAGAGGCACTACTTTCCAACCTCGGTAGTTACTAACTCTTAATGAACACAGAAGGTGCTTTTTCTTCCCTCAAGCAAAACATCATAAAACGTAAGTGACAGCAATTGTGACCCTACCTGTGGAAGTTTATGAGACTGATTTGCAGACAGATTGAGTTACAGTGTTATTGTAACACCTCATCAAAATTCTTGTCCAGATTTTTAGCAGTGACTTAAGACAAGTGGACTGGCCTGTAACTGCTGGGATCACATGCGCCAACTTACCCAGAACACAAAATTACCCTTTGCAGTTAACTCCAGTTATTTCTCTCTCTCCTTGTGGCTGAGAGAGTATATAAGGGGAGTGGGTCCTGGTGGTCTAGGGCAGGGAGGGAGAGGACTGTGACAGCTACTCTACTGTTCTGCTTCCAAAGACATGACTCCTGAAATGACTATGACACTATGTTAGCAGAGAAACTGATGAAAAGGTCATGTCCAAAGATTTCATTTGATTTTATTCTGTCAGCTCGAAGCCATTTAACAGCTATATTTTAACTTTATAACTATTCACATATAACAGTATATGTGCAAGGACAAACTAACCATATTTAAGCACAAAATGGCAATAATTTGTGCTGGCATAATGACATAATTACAGCATTCATTTTCACCATTCATTTCCACCTAAAGTCAGTTTTCTAAACGTAATGAAAACCAGTATGGATTTTCCTAAGAAAACATCTGGCAGTTAAATTTCAGGAGTGAATTTCAGTATGAGAGAATATTGTAAATGCAAAGAAAGAGTAGAATTATCATTCCTAAATTCCATGTTTGTAGAGGAAAAAAATACATATATTTATATATATGATAACTAGTAAACTACAAGATGTTCCATAACGTATTATTTTTAAAAGAGAGAGAAAAAGAATTGTTTGTGTAGCTGCAATCTTCATGTTTACGACAGAAAAATTCCACAATGTTTGCAAACTAACTGGAAGATTACACTTTAATGCAAACAAATGACATAAGTAAACTAATTGGGCTGTGATGGATCTGAGGGCTGACAAATTAACTTTAAAAAACTGCATGTGATGGCAGTAAAAAAGCATTTTTTGCAAAATTTACTTCAGCATATTGAACAAATACATTAAACCTTTTTGGCACAATTCTTTATTTAACATAAATCCCAGTTAGGATGAGGAGTTTGGTAAAGGTATTCAAATATATAGTGTATAGTGCTTTTTATCAGAAGATGCAAAGACGCTGAATGCATTTCTCATTCACGGGCAAACCAAGATCTCCTTCCTGAATAATCTAAGAAAATTGTAGTTTTCTATCTATGAGTCAGCACCCAATCCAAGTTTAAAACAGGCCCATACATGATCACCATTATCTGTATAAATTAAGTAACTCTCTTTTTGACACAAAACAAAATAAAAATGCCTACTTTCAATTATTAGACTCATGAAATAATTTTAAGGACTGGAATTCTGGCTATTCTTTCTAGTTGCTATTAATAGTAAAGTTGTAAATTACTCAATCATGAGAGAAAAAGTAGTTGTAGTTTCTTTTTGTATTATTTATTATTTTGTTTTATCCACTAGTCCACAATATCAGTATAAGTCCAAGTAAAAAGAATAGTGGGAAAAAACCAGCATCCTACATTTAAGGAAAATGCAATTAATAACATAAAATTTCCAAACAAAATTTATAATATTGAAAACATTGATTTTAAATTATTCCATACCCAAGATTTGACAGTCTTATATAAAAGACCAATTGTTTTATTCACATTTTTTAAAACTCTGGGTTATTTATATTACTTTTCATAAAAATGGCATTTTGCCTAATACTCTTATTTTCCATATTTGCTGGAATGTTGAGACAGGCGACCAGATGCCATCTCTGTGTATCTTTCTCTCCCCGTGTCCTCCCGTCTCTGATCCTCGAGTTTCTTTCTGCCTCTCATCTCCTCTCACTTGGTACCTTCGACTTAAGTGTTTTTTATCAACTCTTATGGATTCATCTTCTAGGTAAATATTTATTTCCAAATATCTGGATTTGGCCCATACCTCTTTCTTAAAATTCAAGCGCCATTACATATTTATGCTCTAGCTCCCTGTGATGTCTCCACAGGCGCATCAAATACTAAATGATCACACACAGCCTAGAACCTCCCTTCCTTCCCTCTCCAGGTTTGTGATGGGGAATGGCACAACCATCTGCCCGTGTCCTTAGTACAGACACTGACAGTAACCACGTCAATTAAATATGCCATGGGGATCTTGAACTCACCCCTCTTTCCCCACATGGACAATCAGAAGGCCTTCTGCCCATTCTCCACACGACCAGGAGACATCTTTTTCATAAAATCAAAGACACTTCCCTATCTAAAAATCCATTTTTATAAGTTGAATCACCTTCCCCTAAAGGAAAATTCCTGAACATGAAATAAATGTATCTAGGCCCCCACCATACTTTATCTTCCACCATTTATGTACTCTAACTTGCCTTGTTATTTCACGTATGACTACTTCCCTCACTGGAATATACTCAACCACCCTCCTTGTTCTTTCAGAATTGTCATCATTCTTTATTCAAATTTCTTTCCTTACTTTGTCTCCAGAACACTAACAATATTCTTTTCCAGAATACTAATAATACTAATAATGTAATAATATTTACTACTACTAACAATAATTAACATATTATTGATATATTATTATTAACTATCATAATATTTTAATAGGAGGTTATTAAATTGTCTTGAAATTGTTTCCCCAATCTTCTCCCTAATGCTCCTTTAGAGCAATGATTCTTGTTCATCTCTATATCCCTAACATTTTGCATAGTGCAAGACATTATTGGTTCATGAAAAATTTTGAATGACTCCTTAAGTAAATGATTGAATGAATGAAGCTAACCAATCATTTTGGAAGAAAGTGATACACTCTAAAAATTCGTGTTAATTCTTTTGTCCTTCATGTACTAAAAAAATTTTTGAATTCATCAGGTTTAGAAATACCCTAGGAGGTACATACTATATATATCTGTCTATAAAGGTGCAAGAGTCTCCTTGGCTTGGCATACGGAACAACCTAATGTCTATCTTTTCTGGACATAATACCAATAATAAATAAACCCTTAGTCTTTTGCTAGATTTTAGCTAATATCAAACATAGTTTTAAATTTGCCAGAAGCCACAATAGGCAGAAAGCAAACATACACACAATACACAATGTTCAAGAATTTTGGTCTCATGCCTAGGACAGAATGAAACAGTGAGATTTTTTATGCCTTTATATCCTCTATCCCTTCTGCCTAGGATGAGCTCTTACTACCACTGAAAGATATCCTTCATTTATAGAACTTCATAAAGAGTCAAAGTGTAAGCCACATCTAAATTCATTGATTTGTAATCTTTGCCATGTAATCAAATGATAACACTGCCAGACCTAGAAGACCAAAGGGACAAAACAAAATTTATAAAACTAAATAAACTGAAACAGAAAAAAAAAAACCTGAAAGGACCTTCTAAATGGAAGTATAGAAGTATATTAACTATGGCTTTGGACTTTTTATCTCAGCTGAAATTTTTGGTTTTTGTTTTTGAGGAAGATAAGCCCTGAGCTAACATCTGCTACCAATCCTCCTCTTTTTGCTGAGGAAGATTTGCCTTGAGCTAACAACTGTACCCATCTTCTTCTACTTTATATATGGGATGGCTGCCACAGTGTGGCTTGACAAGCGGTGCTAGGTCGGCACCCAGGATGTGAACCAGCAAACCCCGGGCCGCAAAAGCAGAACGTGTGAACTTAACCGCTGCACCACCAGGCCGGCCCCTCAGCTGAAGTTTTAATTTGATAAATCTGCCCACTGTGGTTGGAAAACATTTGAATCTTTAACATTTTGAATGCAATTTATTCTGAAATTTCCTTAAGAGAATTAAATGTTATATGTGCATATGCTTTGATTTCTCATGAGCACGCTTGTTTTGGTTAATGTGAACAACTCAGCAACAAGGCTGATTGCCAGCAAACACCGGCTACATACACATTATATGCAGAGCACTGCATAATTAATCAGTGTGTATAGAAACCAAGCTTAAGGCATGTTTTCTGATCCCTTGAGGCTCACCAGCTAGAAGTAATATCAATATTAGGATGTTACCAAGTATTACAACATATTACAAGCAAATACCTTCTTTGATAGACCTTTAGAAGGGATATTTGATGCTATCTGGATGTCTTGATATATTGCACGATTGTTAAGTACTTAATTGAGGGATAATTAGTAAGAACATGACTAATGTAATTGTACTAACTAGAGTTTTATGAAAAGATATGGAGAATTTTATAAAGTAGGGAACAAGTGAATGAATTTCTAACTCAATTGGAAGTAGCTGTAACTCAGAACTGCAAATTGGCTGTTGTACTCTTTGAAATGGAGAAAGTGAATGTCAGAAAAGTTTTCCCTTCTAAAGCATTTTTTATGAAGTAGTCAGAAGAGGAAAAAGCAAGTCCTTTTAAATAATTAGATTTGAAAATTAAGAAGTGGTTGCTAAATGGGAGGATCTTGAAATAAGCATCAAACACATAGAGCTTAAGTGACTCAGTGACAGTTCCATTCATCTTGGAGCTCTCCTTGATGAGATACCCAGAACTGGGCAGAGGGGAATTTCGAGAAGCCAGAAATAAGAGGATAAAAAAGAAGGTTAAAGGGTCATAACAATTTCCCTCCAGAGTGTAGTCAAGAGTAGACTGGAATGAACAAAGCCAGGTATCATAAAAATAGGCTGGGCCTCGAACCAGAGGACATATGGTAAAATTTTTCAAAAAAAGAAAGTAACAAAAATATCCCACTAAATGTAACACTTAAATGGAGACAAGAATATTTAATTTGTATTTTGGAGTTGGTACCATTTAATCCTGAATTTTGATATATTGATTTAAAAAGTATGATTTTAAAAATTAGATGTCACCCCACTCCCGTCAGAATGGCTATAATTAATAAGACAAGAAACAACAAGTGTGAGAGAGGACGTGAGAGGACGTGGAGAGAAGGGAACCCTCCTACACTGCTGGGGGTAGTGCAAAGTGGTGCAGCCACTATGGAAAGCAGTATGGAGATTTCTCAAAAAACTAAGAAAAGAATTACCACGTGATCCAGCTATTCCACTCCTGGTTAATTATCCAAAGAACACAAAAACAAAAATGCAAAAAGATATTTGCACCCATATGTCCATTACAGCATTATCCACAATAGCCAAGACTTGGAAACAACCTAAGTGCCCATGAATGGACGAATGGATAAAGAAGACGTGGTATATGTACACAATGGAATACTACTCAGTCATAAGAAATGATGAAATCTGGCCATTTGTGGCAACATGGATGGAACTTGAGGGTATTATGCTAAGTGAAATAAGTCAGATGGAGAAACTCAGATACCTGTGATTTTACTCATAAGTTGAATATAAAAACAACAACCACCACCAAACACATAGATACAGAGATTAGATTGGTGATTACCAGAGGGGGAGGGGGTAAGGAGGAGGGCTAACGGGGTGACTGGGCTCATGTGTGTGGTGATGGATGGTAATCAGTCTTTGGGTGGTAAACACGATGTAATGTACACAGAAATCAAAATATAACGATATATACCTGAAATGTATAAAATGTTAACCAGTGTTATCTCAATAAAAAATAAATTGAAAAATAACGAAAATTTTTTTTGAGTAAAAGTTCATAATAAATGAACCTTTTAAAATTTTTTTATTTTTTTTTAATCATCGGTCCCACTTCTGCCGCTCAGGGAGACTCTGCTGGGCTGTCCCTGTGATGGCAGGCCACTCCCCTAAATCCCATCCAGAGGGGTCTCCTGATGCTGGGGCTGAACCTGGGAGTGGAGAGAGATTTCAGGAACCGTGACTCCTCAGCTACCCTGAACTGCCCTGTGGCCACGAGATGTGAATCATCATTTTTTAGTTGCTAGTGCTAGCTCTGCTATTAATTTGCTGGATCACCTGGATGGCTCTTAATTTCGCTGGGCCTGGCTTTCTCATGTATACAATACAGTGTTGCATTGGACAATTGTTAGGGTGCCTTTCTGCTCTGGAATTTTAAAATTTTCTTTTGTGTACACAAAGCATAAAATGGTTGGTTGCGTGTACCACTTCTACAGAAATGTACCTCATTTATGAAAAATTTCCTTTTATCATTATTTTCACAGTTATTTATGAAGATGTTACATTTCATATCCTGATTAAGCCTATTTATCCGTTACCAAAGGTGACCATATAATGTCCAAATGCGTTCCTTTTTGTGTGAAAGAATGTGTTATTAATAATTATGTCAGCACAACAGGTATAAATTTGCACAGTTCTGGGCAAATTAGAGCTTGTGGTTTCCCTCCCCAAAACGCAAAATATCTACTGTATACAAAATGGGCAATAAAATATTGTTAAATAAATAAATGAATAGAATCAATATGTTCGTGTCATCTACAGATGAATAAGTTTCATTCACTGGAACTTGACTACTGCAAACAATTGTGGATGGATATGCTTTCATACTCTTAGGCTTTATGAAACGTTACAGTGTTATTGGGACCAGTTTTGTGAGCCTCAACATATTTTTAGCAGAAATTTGTTGATAAAAGGATGTCTTTTTCTTGAATTCTAAAGATAAACAGCTACTGGATTTCTCTGATAACAAAGGAGAATCAGAACTGAAGGTGGACAAATCAAAATAACTCGACAAGATAGCTCTAAATATTATTTAACTTCTAAACTGCAACGTTTGCCTGCTCTACAGGACAATAATAGCTTTCACAGAAATCTGTGAAACCCGCCAGCAAGTGTGTGGACCACAGATCCAGAGGTTGGTTAGAGCCACCTCCAGCAAAGTCTCAGAGTTTTGCAAGGTGGTCCATAAGCAAGGTCCTCAGTCTGAGACACTAGAATATTAGCAAACCTTTTTTACATTTTGGTAAATGCGATGTAGTTATAAACTTATTATCCAATAAACTAAAACAGGAAGCACAGAGTAGGATAAAGAAAATAAATGCATACGTTGAAACTGTGTAAGTATTCAAACAGTATGCTACTTGTAAACAAGTAAAACAAATATATATATATGCATATATGATATATATATATATATATATATATATAGTGTCAGAAATATGGGTCACTGTTCAAAAGTTGTCCATTTTACTTCAAGTTCATATTATACATTTGTAAAGCCCGAAACTGCAATTTCAAAAGCAAAACTACATCTAGTATTTCCCTTATTTCCCAGTTGTACAAATGGTAATCACAAGCAATTCTCAAAAATTCAGCTTTCTGGTCACTAATCACTCTAGGGGGTAGGTAATTCACTTACTCACTCATCTGTTCAATCTTTTAGGAAATATATGGAGTACTTTGTATTTGCTAAGTACTCTCCTGGGCACTGGGAATACAGCAGGGAACAAAACATGCAGGTCTCCATGAGCTTATGTTCCAGTGCATGGTATAATAATAATACAAATTATGTTAGTAACAATTTATTGGACATATATTGCATTCTAGGCATTGTACCCAAATTTACCTTTTTTGTGTATAATTGTAATTCCCATTCAGAGCTTCATGCAATTGCTAACTCTTAAAAACATACAACCAAGAAGTTTACAGAGAAGAAATCTGAAATTCAGAAAACGTAATTAAAATGGTCCAGTGACTCATGTGCACAGCCAGGAGTCAAATCCAGGTCTGCCTTACTCTAAAAACCATGCTCTTGACTCTGCTATGCTACCTATCTCTAGAGTAAAAGAAACAGCTCAGTTTACCAGTGAGAATAAAGAGGTCCATAGAGATTAAGTGATTTTCCTCCTTAGTAATGAAATGACCAAGTTGAAGAGGCTGGAAAGAGAAATTTGTTACTGTAAATGAGGAAAAGCTGTTAACGCAGAATCCTACATTACTAGTCCATCTGTAAGTCATAATGAAACATCTCAGGAATTTTCATTTAGAATGTGTTTAAAATGTATTCATACTGCAAAACGAATTTTCACTGTCATTGAGTTTGTTAAGGATTCTTACGTAGTAGTTCTTCAGGGCAGAGGCCTCATTTATTAATATTTTAGGTATTATGCAATATTTTATAAATCTACTTAAATAAATTAACAAGCATTCTAAGTATCATTTTATTTAATTTTGTTTTTGCCGTTGTTTTAAAAGTAAAATAATTTTCCACCTCTTGTCTCTAGAAGAATTTGTACACAGAAAGAAAAAAAAAGAATCAATGTATAAAATATTTCTAAACTAACAACTCTGCCAAAATAATGTCCATAACATATATTCTTTTTTCTTTTTCTTCATTTATATTGCTCAAATATCATTGCTGACCTAAATGCTAGAAAAGAAAGCTATGCTATGCCCTTCAATATATAATGAAGGATTACAGAATGTAATTCACTGAAATGGAAGATTATAACATCCAATGCATAAGCATTTTTCTTCAAATGGATTTATGGACACTTTCTCTAGGACACTGCTCAAAAGACATTACATTTTCTTAATTTCTTTACTGGTATTGGATATTTTCCACAAGTCTCCTTTTACACATGGCATATAAATACAAAGTATTTGTATATGATTATATTTGTTCTATTTCATCCAGAGAAAAGAGACTCCCAAAATGCAACAAAATAAATAAAAGAAGAAAACTGAGTTTTAAATAAAAAGTATCATTATAGTTAAATGATGTAACTTTTAGTTATTTATAATGATTGAATGGAACTTGAAACATTCACCATCTTTACAGTTTTTATCGGCACATTTTATTTGTTACTATAGGCACATAACCATCAGAAAGAATATAAAAATAAGGCTTTATCAAGAGAGTCTACAAAACATAAAACAGCAGTAAAAAAGGAGAGGTATCCCCGCCTCGCTGGTCCACGAGTCTACTTGGAGTCCCTGTGATGGCCCAGACGCAGGTCTTTAGTTCCTTTATAGACATCTTAGCCCTTTAAATTACTGGGTCATGCCTATGCCTCAGGATATGATCAGAAACTTGCCAATAATGTTTCCTATGACATAAAATAAAATGAGTCTGTGGAAAGAATGACTCAGGGAACAGCAAGTGGGGAACATAATATAGAAAAGAGTGGAAGCCAAGATTTCTGAACGTAAAATTTAAGAAAAGGCATAGAAGAAAGAAAGCGATAAACTTTTGAAATGGATTAGAAATTTTATGTCTGAACTCATTCAACGAACAGTATTGAACGCCACGTCGGTGCTAGGATTTGTTAGGTAATGAAGTCTATTAAATACCAAAGATACTTAACAGAACTCATAATACAGCAAACAGATGAATTATCTGGCCAAAGAGATATCTAATGTGAAGAGATAAATAAAAATGCTATATGATATGAACCAAATCTAAAGGAGCACAGAGAATGAGTTCCTGGTCATCCTTTAAGAACCAGATTGAATGTTTTCCTTATAAATCGATCCTTCCTTCGTGCAATAACCACATATCACTTGTACTATGTGTTTTACATTCATATTGCATTATTGGCCAACATATCTATGTAATAAACTATGAGATTCTTGACAACAGAGATCATATTCTTCTTATTTTCCCAGATTCTAACAAGTTCAGCAACATGATAATTGTTATTTATTCTAAAAAAGGCTTCATAAGAGGACAACTTTTTCTTTCTGTCTGTATGGAAAGACTTGACTGAAGAAGCCAGCTGTGAATTGAAGGGGTTTGGGAGATGAAGAGGAGTTAACTGAGAAGATGAAAACAGCGAAAAGTACAGCTAACTTACCAGCTACTGTAAAAGCCCTGAAGGTGAAAATCCTAGAAAAAGGAGTGGGTGACATTTTGTTTGGTTTGACTTGCAAACACTTTCTCCTTGGATGACAAACGGGACTACAATTTGTATCAGTGATCTAGTGCATCAAAAAGCGAGAAAGGAAACGTTGGGGAAACAAATGGATATTTTGAAAGGCCCAAATGAGAGCTGCTTATGTGTGGGCAGAGGTGAAAACTCCATTTAGGTTAGCTACAGCAGGGATGTAAATAGGAGAACCAGCAGATTTGACATTGGGGAGGTCTAAGTGGGAATGGTCAAGTGAAAGAAAATCTTGAATTCATTAATGTGAATAGACATCTCCATTTTCACCTACTCAGCATACGGTAATCCATAACTTTTCATACTTTTAACATGAATCACTGCACTGATTTTTACAGTGTTACAATAATCTTATTTCATATAAATATATCAGTTGTCAAGCCTAATCAGTTAAACAGCTACTGTAGAATATTTGGTTTAAATAAATTCTAATACAAACCTCAACTAAGTGATGACACAAAATGAAATTACAAATAAGTTTACGCAAGGACATTAGTCACCATATTGAACTGTAATCTGAAAAAGAAAAAGAAAAAGAAACCAGAAAGTCACCATGAGCAATTAATCCAGAAAAGAGACTGGTGGAGCATGAGATTCTGTTCTTGTCTTCACACATTTATGAGGGATTGCTAATGGAAAAAAAATATATATATAGCTTAGGAGTATACCAAGACCAATGAGTGAAAGTTCCAAAACTGGTCCAGTAGCTCAAATTAGAAAGCTGTCTTCTCATAACTAGAGATTTTTGGGAATGGGTTACAGTATAAAGAAATAAGCTTAGGGCTGGCCCCAGTGGCCTGGTGGTTAAGTTTGGCGTGCTCTGCTTCGGCAGCCCGGGTTTGGTTCCTGGGTGTGGACTTACACCACTCCTCTGTCAGTGGCCATGCTGTAGCGGTGGCTCACATACAAAAAGAGGAAGATTGGTAGCAGATGTTAGGTCAGGGAAAATCTTTCTCAGCAAAAAAAAAAAAAAAAAAGAAAGAAAGAAAGAAAGAAAAAAGAAAAAAATACGTTTAATTACTAAAATTGTTCAGAGACAACTTGGACGTCCACGTATTTGGATGCTGAGGGGATCTATGCATTAAATTATCAGAGAATTCAGCAGTACCTAACCCCTTTCCAAAAATAAGTTCTTAACTTCTAAAATTTACAACAGTGGAATTTTTACTTCTGCATAACATACCCCATGATGGGAAACATCTCATTATTAAGGCATTTAAATCCTTCCTGTTAAACACAAGACAAACATAAGCAGACTTAAGAGAATTAAAAGGTATGCTGACAATTTTTTTAATTTCTTGTATATCTATTACTTAACTGTAAAACACTAATCTTCCTACATGCATACTAAGTGCCCATCTATTCACATAATATGTGTTACAGGCCTGTAAATTAATACTTGTACCAGGAATATATAAAGATGGTCCAATTGTGTTCCTACACAAGAATATGTCTTAACAAAAGTTTTTTTTTTCTTCTGTGAGAATATAAGAATTAAGAAGTAAAATGATCATGATATTTCAATTTATGATAAAAGTTTTCATCCAAAGAAAATTAATTTTCTCTTTGTTTGAAATTTTTAGTTTGTAGGAAATTCTACTTTTCTGATTGAAATTTTTCTGAAATGACTTTACTTGCTTTCCTCACTAACATCTTTTATTTTTTCACATTACATCAGCCTGATTTAGTGCCTTTTTATCCAACCTATTGCTTTTTACTTAACCAAATTGCTTCTAAGTCCACTGGGAAGTCTTGGTATCGTTCGCTAATGTTCAAACTAAAGCTGACTTTAGGCAGGAATCCACAGCTTACTCAAAGAAAGTGGTGCGTAACCAGTTGAAATGCTATGAGAAGTTTGCCTTAATAAATGAGTTCTTCATGTTTTGTCCAAAAAAAAACCAAGCCTTCACTAATCAGTAGCCTACATCATGGTTTTGAAAGAATTTGACATTTGGTGACAATCAAATTTACTTTACTTTTTATAGAAGCAAAACCCAGCAGACGGAATCTTAAAAATTTATGACCATGTCTCTTCTCTGTCTAGGTTCTCTAATGGACTCTAGATTCTTTGTACAATTTGTTATTTACCAAGTTCCAGGAAATCTGTAAGATCACCAGCCTTCTATTAAATGCACCAGGAGTTCAATGGTGCAATAGTCTATGAAATGAAGGCAGACTTCACATGGGCCCCATCCTTGTCACCCTAGATTAAGTACAGTCACAGTATACAATCAGTAGAGGTAACTCTCTTGGCCGGTAGTAACGCTGAAACATATACCATGGTTTCACTGCAAATTACTTCCTTCACCTTCTACCAGTGACTTTGGTGTTTCCAAAAAGCTGTTTCCCAAGACACTACAACTTAGAGATAAACAATTTTTCCACTATCGTTGAGCAATACCACAGAAGACTGTTAGTAAATTTTACTACCGTTCATAGACATTTTTAATCATCCCCGACTTAAGTAGTCTCATTTTCTATTTTTGGTATAACTGTAATGAATTGGAAAAATATACATTTTTTAAATCAGAATTCAGAATATAACTACTAGTTTTTCAGCCTATACTAATACAGATTGATCTAGGATGGCATCAGTGTTTTCTCAGGTGGCTGCTCCTCTATCTTTGTCAATTTGTGGAACTCTTGCTCCCCAACCATCACTTCTACCCCATATTTCCAGGTTTTCAGGTCTGCTCAGACTGGCAAAGAAAGCATTAAGAGAGCTGAGAGAGCTATAACAACCAGCAGGGGAAGCCCTAGGCAAAACCGATCATGGCTCAAACCCTTCTGATTCTCTTTTTTCACTGTTAAATATGCCTCTCCACTCTCTGCAAACCAGAATCTTCTCAGACTTGTTCATACTATTTCACAATCCTTCTGGTAGACTTTTCTCCTCTACAAACTAAAGTACCTTTGGGTCCCCTTTTCTCAAGGCTCTGTTTTCCAAGGTTCCCATCTCTAAACCAAAATTTTAATGCCTTTTTCAATAAAGAAGAAGAAATTACCTTTACCAGCTATCCCACATTCATTTTTTTAAGGGAGCTTTCTCGAGACCATGCCTAATCCATAAGACAAACTCTACTTGTATGAATGGAAGCCACCAAAGATGTTCTTTTGTTGGCAGGTAGACAAAAGGGTTAATATACTTATTATGATGTATATAGAGAACAATATATCATTACTTAACAATAATAATAAAACTTGCTATTTTGGACTGCACAAAATTAGCCAGGCTTCTACTGGGCACTTTATACACATTATTTTATTTGATTCACACATTAATCCTTGTAAGGGTAGAAGTGTGGATGTTCTTATGCTTTAGATGTATATATTATGACAACGAGAATGTAAGTACTTTTCCCAGGTTACTCAGCTGGTAGGAGAAAGAGCAAGATTTGACCTTAAATCAGCCAGACCTCCAAAGTCAAGTCACTTTTTTAGCATCTCCCTAAAAATGTTTCTGTGGCAGATTCTGCTGGCCATTTGTCAAAAGTAGCTTTTCTTGTCTATCCAGATATCCTGTATTTCCCAGCCTCTCCTGCAGTAAGGTGTATATATGTGACTGAGTTCTAGCCAGTGAAGTGATAGTGGAAGTCATACGTTCCACTTCTAAGCCAGATGCAATAATGCCTCCCTTGCATAATCCTGTATGCTCTTTCCCCTTCTGCCAGCTTGATGTTGATATGCAAGGCAACCACGAAAGTCAAATGTTAACCATGGCAGCACTTCTATTAGCCCGAATTGTTGAGTGACTATGTTGTAGAGAATCCACCTGCACGCCTATCACTGCTACCCCACTGACCTGGAATTGCCCTGAACTACTGAATGATTAAAATATCATTTGCTATTGCATTTGCGCCCTTATACATTTTTAAGTTGATTTGTTACACCAGTTAACTCACTCTAACTAAAACAGTCCCATTTACAAATGCAATCTCAAAGGTCTTTCCTAAGGAAATAAACCCTAGCCTAAATCATCCTAATAATGTTTTCCAAAATTTGATAATCTGAAATTTGGAAGAAATGCATTGCTTATTCTAAATATGATATCTAAAATATCAAATTTATGAAAAGAAAATTAACTTGGGTTAATGTTTTAACTGCACTCTCATTCATATAATATTATTCTCTTTCCTAGGAATAATCTACTAACCATTTGGTCAACCTGAAAATTCAAGGCACTAAGCCCTCAGATGTATTAATAAAACTGGATCATAATCATATTCATTTATATCTTCTTATTAATATTATTATACTAACAATGATTTTTAAAATTTAGATTTTAGAAACTTAGATTTAATTTATAGACCATTAATATTCATTTCAAGTGAGTTCAAAGAAGATGTTTACTACACCTGCACTTATTACATTGAATATTTTCCTTCCATGTACTTCCAATTACATTTCATTTACTTCATAATTCTCTCTATATTTACCCCTGTTCAGTGTCTCATTCAAGTATTGGAAAATTAATAAAAATAAAGAATTGTTGTACTTGAGAAAATGCAGTAGCATGAATGAAGACATACAGAAAACTCTACTCAAAAAATGTACAAAACAGCTTTAGGAAATGACAATGCCTTTGGAGACACAGTTTAGTCACATAATTACTGTTGTCCTGGTGGTCATATTTTGGCCTTGGAATACACTAAGCAGTAGAAGAGGGACTGGATCAAACATAAGTTTAAGATCAGGTAGAACTAGATGTCAGCTTCCACACCCAAAGAGTGATTATCAATGAGCGCTACATGGGTACACTGACAGACCACAAAGCCTTCACAGGGTTGCCACATTTTCAACAATATGTGAAAGTCATTGTTGTAGTTGAGTATACATACTGAAATGGCAATGCCTGTTATATATAGTTTCTTGAGTTATCTAATGCAGCATAGAATATGATTCTTTGGACTCCTCATTAATTGATACGTAATCTAATAAATAGTCAAGGCAAAGTTCTTACATTGTTTTCATTGTCTTTTATCACAGAGTTTGAACAAAACTTCAAAATGGTGGTTACTTCTCATGGAAGACAGGAAAGAAAGGCAGGGGAAATGACAGGGAGGAACAGATAACTTTATATAAGTTATAATAATGTTCTAGGATTGGCTGTGGACTTATAGGCATTGATTATATTATAAAAAATACAAATAGCAAAAAACAGAAGTGAGACATGCAAAGGACCAATATTGATAATGAATCATGATAAACCAATTCTGTTCACCTAAATTCCTCACTACCACCATCACCTACCAAAAAAAAAAAAAAAAAAAACTAAGCCTGTGTAAAAAAAAAAGAAAAACAAACAAAAAAGCCCACCGTGCATTTACTCTTTACTGGTACATGTGAGCATCTTTGGCTTAGCAGTGTTTTTGAGAATCAGGGAAAAATAGTATACAGTTACAGCCTTTTTCCAACATGAAGGCCAACCCAGTGGATAACCATCAAAGCTTTTATAAATGCTATGAGACAGTCTTATACAGCAGTGGTGACAGTGTGATAATTATAGCTAACTTGTTTGGGTTTTTTTAATACCTTTAAAATATGCTGCCAAAAATTCTATGATTTAAGTGTGCTCAAAGAGAAAGAGTTGGGAAACTACTTGTCTAGAGCGCACTGGAAAGAATGAAATGGTTTAGCAATATACTCCTTTAAAATGCTGTAATGAACTCCAGAGGTGTCCTAAACGACCTGGGACAGATTTGTATTTTGCTGGAGACTATTAGAAGCGCATCACAATCTAAAATTAGAATGAATCAGAGATGATGCTCTAGAGTTACTTAAACGCCTCAAAGTTTCTAATTCCTAACATAAGAAGCAGTATAGTTTACTGACTCTGAAGCTAGACTGTGTGGATTCAAGCCCCAGCTCAGCATTCACCAACGCCATGACCCAAGCAAGACATCAACACTTTGTCCAAGCTCAGCCACTCACCAATGCTGTGATCCGAGCAAGACACCAACCCTCCACCCAAGCTCAGCCACTCACCAACGAAGTGACCTGAACAAGACACCAGCATTCCATCTAAGCTCAACCATTCACCAATGCTGTGAACTGAGCAAGACTCCCAACACTCTGTCTGGCTGAGTTTCTTCCCCTGAAAAGTGAAGATAATCAAGATATCTATATTATAGGATTATCCTGAGACTTAAATAAGCTAATATACATAGAATTCTTAGAATAAGATTAATGCCTTGTACATAGGAAGAATCCCTAAATGTTAGAGATTATTACCTTTATAGCAGATTCAAGGCCTACAAAGAGCTCCAAGACAAGGCAGCTTCATTTTGGTTAACGTGGCAGCTATTTAGATGGATCTGGTTCACAATATCTACTTAAGCCACAGCAGGACCAAACCAAGGATTCCAATACGTATTTTACTATTTACTTAATGACATTAGTGTTCTTTTAGAAAATGACTCCCTGAAAAAAATTCCTTTGTTGGGTTCTTTTTGGTGAGGAAGATTGACCCTGAGCTAGCATCTGTGCCAGTCTTCCTCTATTTTGCCAGCATATGGGATGCCACCATAGCATGGGCTGATGAGCAGTGTGTACGTCTGTGGGAGATCCAAACCCACGAACCCCAGGCTGCGAAGGCAGAGCACACACTCAACCACCCTGTGACCGGGCAGCCCCTGCAAAGTGTTTCTTAAACCTCCCTAATCTTTGACCTATCATCTTCAATCCACAGAGAAAGAGGAAGGTTAAGGATTTTTTAAGTGCTTATGATAACTCCTTTCTAAATTTTAACCCAATAAAAATGTGTTTTACATAAAAGTGAAAAATAAAAAAATTAAAATGAAATTGTTGTTTTGTATTCTATTTTCAATGGACAAGAAATGTATATTAATCCACTTAATGACTGCTTATTAATCAATTATATTGGTATAGCATTACTGACAACCAATTAATCCAATAATTTAGATTTTTAAATAAAAAACTTTATCGAGTTTTGTCCTTTGTTTTAAAAACAAAACAAGACAACTGTCTGTTTTTTCACAGATGTCAGAATATTTTCCTGGAAGAAAGTTCTAAAAGGTGGAGTGGCTTGAGCTTCTTTGTTTATATATTGCTAAATTATGTTCCAAAATGGACTACATTTTACTCGGACTACATTTTACTCGGTTGCACTCATACCAGCAGCTTGGAGGCTGCCCTCTTTCCTATCCTCTGTCAACATAATATGTCTTTCCAATTCTGCCAATCATATAGCCCAGGAATATAGCAAAGCGTGGCCTCCATTTGAATACATGTAACTAAATATTAAGGTTTATCATATTTTTAACTGTTTTGTTATGAATAGTACATCCATACTTTGCCCATTTCTCTATCAGGGAACCTACTTTTCTTATTGACCTTGGAGAGCTTTTAACCCATTAGGGATATTAACCATTTGTCAAATGTTTCAAGTAATTTTTCCAGCCAGTACTTTTTATTTTATTGTTGTTTATGACATGCATAGTCTTATTTTAAAATGAGGAAAACTGGTAACACTTTACTTACCAAAATTAAAACTATGAAATATCTCTATAAAGTTTGTTCATACAGCCATTTCTTCAAAAATATTTTTAAAAAATGTTACACGAGGAAAAATGTTCACGCTAATAGCATGTGAAATGAATCAAAAAATAGAATTCTATACATATTATGACCTCAAAGTTGAAAAACAGAATGCAGACTTAAGATGGTAAAGATATACAGAAATATATTTGCTGTTGTTGTCTCTGGGTGAAGGGACTATGGGTGATTTTCTCATTCTCTTCATTCATTTTCTGGAGCACATATGCGGCTTTTAAAATTAGAAAAATGTATTAGTATAACCAAACTTTAACAGCAACAGCTTGAACCATTTATCAAACATAAAAGCTAACACCACTTAAGGCTATCTACACCTCTCTGTAAACATAATAAAATTCTACATCATAAAAGATAAATACTTCATCCCAACAAACACACTCATGCAAAATGCCAGCATGATCGTTGCAGTGTTAATTAAATTTTACTATGATAAGAGTGGCAAGACTGCTGGGGGAGATGCTGATTCAAAGATGGAGTCAGTGATTATTGCAAGATTTGCTTATGGACAGAGCTAAACAATTACTTCAATTACATTTATGTTTTCGTTACCAAAAAATAGTATTTTTAAAAGACAGTACATTTAAAAGAAGGATAGTTTTACATGTCTCTACAATTTGATCGAGTTATGGCAGTGGTATAAGCGAAGAATTTAATGAGGAAACTCATGGAAAAGAAAGTGGTTACACCAACCCATTGATTCCAATTCAAGGCTTGTTAAGGCTTACAAATATTTCCTGAAACAGCTTCTATTTCAGCTATATCTGAGAATATTAATCCTGTTCACTCCAAATTTTCTATATAAAGATCAGAGTTATTTACTAATCCAGAGAACAGAAAGAAAAGATATGAGTATACTTTCTAAGACTACAAAGAAAAGATATGAAGCAAATACTTAGTTGTTCAAGTATAATTGTTGGCAGTCAAACTGATATAGATATGGAAGTATTAAGAGGTTAATTATTTTAACATTTGCTTATGATGAAATATGATTTAGTACAATAATGACCAGTGGAAATTTTGCCAATATATTCACCTTCAATCTAAGGGATGTTAATAAGTCATACCTTTTCTAATACATAATAAAGCAAGAGAAAAAGTTAGGTAAATGCAGATTTTATTCCCTCACTTATTAATTTAATAGATTTACTGAGCACTGGTTATGCTTCAGTCATTACACAAGAAGCAGCAACTGCAACGCTAAACAGCTGGTTTCTGCCAGGGGAACTTGCAGGACAGTGGGGCCGGGACAGAAACACAAGATAACATAGTGTAACACAGCATAGGTGTGATGAACTCGAGAGGAGGAGTTCAGGAGTTCAAAGCCTACAGTCCAGGAGCAGAGAAACACTTACAAAGAAGTGAAAGGTATGTTACGCAGGCTGAAAAAACTGTGACCCAGGCAGGGGAAAGCGTCCACGAGAGGACCTTAAAGAGTTAGTTACGGCTGAGAATAAAAGTGGCAAGGTATATTTTTGGAAAGACAGCAAAGTCCTTTTAGTCTGTGCAGGAGTTTTGACTTTCTCCTAAGAGCAATAGCAAACCTTGAAAGACCTTAAGTAAAGAAGGGACATGATTATATTTGCATTTCAAATCACTCTCCGACAATATGAAAGAGCTTCTGGAAGGGAACCGGCCAGGAGGCTGCTGCCGTGGTGTTGGTGACCCAGACAGGGAGATGGTGAAGCACCCAGAGAGGTGGCTGAACTTGGGAGAGATTGAGGGAATAGATTCACTAGGACTTGGTGATGGATTGAGTATGAGAGTGAAGGACAACAAAGCTTCAAGAAAGACAGACTGCTGGATTTGGGGCCCCAAATTTTGATTTTTATAAAATATAGAAAATTTCAAATCAACAGTCACTAAAGATAATCTGATTCCCTAAAAGAGTTCTAAAGTTTTATATAATTCCTTTTGGTCAGTAAGGACAAAGAATTTAAACTGTCTAAATTTCACACTGAATTTTTTTTTATTACATATTTTAGCAGATATTTAATTAGGAAATAAATTATATAAAGAAAAATTTGCCTTAAAATAAGCCATGATAAATTGCTTCCATTTCTTAAATATTTTTAATTTTTAAAAATTTGGGGCCAGCCTCATTGCCTAGTGGTTAAGTTTGGTGTGCGCCACTTTGGCAGCCTAGATTCAATTCTCAGGTGCACATCTGCACCACTCACCAGTGGCCATGCTGTGGAGGCATCCCACATACAAAATAGAGGAAGATCAGCACAGATGTTAGCTCAGGGACAGTCTTCCTCACCAAAAGAACTGACAATTTGCTTGTTAAAATTATTAGCAGTGTCTTTTCAAGATTGATTAATATTTGCATGTGCATAGTACAACCCAAAAGAGCACCTCTCATACTCAATAAATCTTAGCTGAATCGGAAGTAAGAAGTTGAGTTGCTAGAGAAAGCTGTGTTTGGGATCCTGGAGCATTTCACATCAACGTGAAATCAGCTATAAAAGAGTGTTCACCTGGTTCATCTTAAACATTAATCATGGATTTCATTCTTTACTCATTGTCTTTGTATTCATTCCTGTTCTCACCAGACAGAGTGTCTCAGGATCAGACATGGATCCCATCACAGCTCTACCACTCTTAGCTGTGTAATCTTGAACAAGTCTTAGCCAGCAATTTAGTCATAATTTCTTCATTTGTAAAACATCATACCTTCCTCACAGCGTTACTGTGAGGATCAAGCAAAATAATATCTATGAAAGGATAAAGCCCAATATAAATTTGGGATTAGCTCACTTCATGAGTGGCTGCTAAATAAATGTCTTTACTATATACACCCTCTCTAGGAAAGCTGGTTTGAAAGCTTATATTGATTTGAAATATAAATGCTTTGTAAAAATTTTTGTAGTTTTTAATAGATTTACACCATTAAAATATATCTGCATACATATGAGGTATAAGTTTACTGTGGAAGGGTCAAGGAAGTGACTGGACATACCCCTAAGAACAAACACCAAGAAGTGACTGAATGTACACTAAAATAAATAAATAACATAAGCTTAGATTATGAATTACTTATAAGGATAAATTTCTCATCTCAGAGATGGATGCTTATTCCTTCAAAGCCATGATCTTCTTTTGTACGAGAATCATGTTATTAAACAATTGTTTCATTCAGTTAGTGTGGCTTAGAGTGAAAAGTAAGACAGTAAAACTAAAAGGCCACAAATATATTTATTAAAAACTACTGATGCCGCTACACACCTTTCAGAATTGCTAAAGTTAAAAACTGTGGGGGCCAGCCTGGTGACGCAGTGGTTAAGTTCTCACATTCCACTTTGGCTGCTCAGGGTTCACCAGCTTGGATCCCAGGTGCAGACCTATGCACTGCTTATCAAGCCATGCTGTGGCAGGCATCCTGTATATAAAATAGAGGAAGATGGGGACAAATGTTAGCTCAGGGCCAATCTCCCTCAGCAAAAAGAGGAGGATTGGCGGCAGATGTTAGCTCAGGGCTAATCTTCCTCAAAAAAAAAAAAAAAATTGTGGTAACACCAAATACTGGCAAGGATGTAGAGTGTCTGAATCACTCATATTTTACTGGTGGAAATGTAAAATGGTACAGCCACCTTGGAAAATAGTTTGGAAGTTTCTTGTAAACCAAAATGTGTGTTATACAACCCAGCAATTATACTCTTGGCTATATATTTCAGAGATCTGAAAACTTGTGTTCACACAAAAGCCTTAATACTAAAGTTCATAACCGCTTTATTTATAATGGTCAAAACCTGACATCAGTGCAGATAACTTTCAACGGGTGAATGGTTAAACAAACTATGGTTCATACATCCCATGGAATACTACTGAGCATCAAAAGGAATGTATTTTTGCATGCAACAACCTGGACGAAACTCCAGAGGATCATGCTGAGTGAAAAAAAAGCTAATCACAAATGATTCCATATTTTATGTTTCCATTTATATAACATTGTAAAATGACAACATTTCAGACATAAAGGACAGATTAGCGGTTGCCAGTGATTTGAGAGGGAGTAGGCTTAGGAGGAAGGAGGGTGTGGCTTTAAAAGGAGAATAAAATGAATTGTTGTGCTGTTGGGACTGTTCAGTATCCTGACAGTGGTGGGGGTGGATATACGAATCTATGCAGGTGGAAAAACTGCAGAATTTATACACCCACACGCACACAAACACACACACACGAATACGAGTAAAACTGGGGAAACTTGAATAAGACCAGTGGATTTTATCAATGTCAATATATGATTATGAAATTATACTATAGTTTTGCAAAATGTTACCATTAGATTGAGTAAAGTGTCCAAGGGATTTCTGTGTATTATTTCTTACAGCTGTATGTGAATCTACAATTATCTCAATAAAACTTTTAATTGAAAAAATTAATGGTGTTACATAAGCAATATTAACGAAACAACTACAGGTGTATAAATATAGGATTTTGTAAATTGATAAACCATAAAAACACATATGTGTTTTATTTTGTACAAAAAAGAAATATTAGATGAAAATTTGACATATAATTTATTATCAATAAATGTCATAATAAAAACAATCCATTAAACACAGCTCATCAATTTTTCTTTATGATGTATTTTGTTTTATTTGATAGCAGCATATATACTTTGTTATATATGAGTCTTATATGCTAACAAGTGCCAGGCTAAAAAAGTTATTTATTCAGTTCAGAAATAAGAGCGGTTCATAACTGAATTACACCTACTAACCCATTTATTGACTTTGTTAAACAATTAATTCACCTATAGTTAGAATTAATTGACCCCAATAAAGTCAAATTTCAAAACAGAACGGTGGTGCATTTCGTTTTTATTACTGTGTAAAATAAATAGATTCTGTTAAATCTTAGGAAAAATCTTAAAAATTTTACTAAATTTACTTGTTTTGCTCCTAGATTTATTTGTTTGACTACAAAAAGTAAATATTTCAATGAAAGTATGCTGTTTGGGTCCTCAGAGATTTGGGGAGTTTCCTCAATTTAAAAGCAAATAGTGCAGCTGCTATGGAAAACCGCATGGAGGTTTCTCAAACAATTAAAACTAGAACTATCAGATGATCCAGCAATCCCACTTTCAGGTATTTACCCAAAAGAATTGAAATGAAAATCACAAAGTGATATTTGCAGCACTATTTACAATAGCCACGAAGTAGAAACAACCTAAATGTCCATCAATGGATGAATGGATAAAGAAAATGAGGTCTATACATACAATGGAATATTATTTAACCTTAAAAAAAAAAGAAAGAAATCTTGCGATATACCACAACACGGATGAACTTTGAGGACTTTATCCTAAATGAAATAAGCTGGTCACAGAAGGACAAACACCACAAGATTCCATCTTATATGAAGCATCTAAAACACTCAAACTCATAGAAGTAGAGAGTAGAACAGTGTTTGCCAGGGGCTGGGGGAAAGGGACAAGGTGGGGACTAATCAATGGGTATAAAGTTTCACTTATGCAAGATGAACAAGTTCTAGAGAACTGCTGTACAACATTGTGCCTATAGTTAACAACACTGCATGGTACACTGAAAACTCTAAGAGTGTAGATCTCAGGTCAAGTGTTCTTACCACAATAAAATAAAATGTAAAAAAGGAAAATCTAAATTTGAGTTACTTCTTATACATATCCCTTAGGCAGGTTTGCTAGCCACCACTGCTCCTGACATCTTAATGGTATTTAAGTAGCCAGCATAAGCTGTAACAGACTTAAATTTTCAGATGGGTTGAAACTACTGAACAAGAGTCATCCTTTGTTAACTCTTTCACTAATAGCTTTTAGAGTCTAAAGAGTAAACATGCAGAGATTACTCACATAAGCCACGAGGGAGGAGAGAAATGTAGAATCCTAGAGTGGAAGTGAAAAATAGCATACATCATCAGTTCCAGCAGAAACTCGAAGATGATAAGCCATGCAATAAGTTAATGGGCAAGCCTAGACTAGAATCACTTCCTCCACTTATTCTCTCTTCATCCTCTTTCCGTAATACTCAGCAAACTTCTATTTATTTTTCAAGTCTTAGGTCAAATTCTGTTACCTCACCTGGATCATAGGCAAAAATAATCACACCTTCCTCTGTTCCCACAGTGTCGCTAAGTATTGATTAGCTCATTTATCCATTTGTTCTTTCATTCAACAAATATCTTTGAGCAAGAACTGTGTGCTGAATACACAGTGCAATGAAGAAACAGACACAAAATCACTGTTCTTATGAAGCTGTGGCGATGGAGGGGAAGACAGATAAGGGTAAAATGTAATTGTCAGATGATGAAAAGTAGAAGAAAATTAGCAGAGAAGGGGGATATAAAGTGCGCATTTGGAGATGTTTTGTACAAGTGTATATAGGACAGCCTGAAAAGGCCTCCATAGGAAGAATAATATTTGATTAAAGACCTGAAGGAAGTTAGGATATGCTCTCATAGTTAATGGTGCAAATCTGTTTCCCTCTTCAGGCTAAGATCTTCAAGGTTAAGGACCATATCTTAATCATCTTTGTATGTCAGCATCTAGAACAGGAGCTGCTATAAAGAATGAGCTTAGTAAGTACATGTTGACTGAAAACAAGTTTCTTAATTCACAGTTCAGTTGTCTTTCACTTACATCAGGATTTCCACTTCAGAAAATTCTTGAGTTTGAATATGATACTGACTGAAATCCGCAGCAGCGCATCTAGAACTTCCTATACTTTCATGGCTGAACAAGTGAATTGAATCGGAGTATGATTTCCAATGCTATAGCCCAACACCTTCAGAGCACAGATGAAGGAAACCAAATCCTAAGAGCGTTGAGGGATAAGCCCAAAGCCAGTCACAGTGTGAACTGCTGGATCCCCTAAATCTGCACCTTCACAACACAAAAAGGATAGAGTTTGAAATAAATGCATTTGATCAGTTTCTATCTATTCTAATTCTGATTTTCTTCCAGGTATTAAGTTTATATTAAGCATTTTTTCCCCACAGTATGACCAATTTTATATTTACCATTACTGTCACTAATAGGAGTCTGAGGAGTTTCACACATACCTACCTTATAACTGTGGCTACAGACTAAGTTTAAGACATTTTTGCCTTCGAATACCTGCCTGCAGTAACACCTCATGTCCTAGTAAACAGATGACAAAGAAGAACTCCCTGAGAGTCAAAAGGAAACTACAAAAGTAGGTCCACTTTGGACTGAAAATATTATCGCAGACCTGGAACTAGCATGACCACTCCGTCTGGGAGGATGAAATGGCCAATTTCTTGGTGTAAAATGAGAGCAGCATATATGACTGAAAGCCATTTTAGGGACAAAATTACTACTACTTATGTGCTGTTACAAATTGCAGATAAAAGATCATTAAATATATTATAGTTATCTAGTTCTCATTATAAGGACTAAATGATTGAAGATTATAGAAAAGCCAGACTGAAAGAAGAGTACAGGATGGGTACATTAATGAAAACTTTACCTTTGTTGCTCACTGTCAAAAACCTTTCAGAAAGTCATCGTAGACTGGGAACTGACTTCAGTTTGTCATTCAGGATAATGTATTTGAGTGCATTGATTATTGGTTCTAAAAATATCAATACTTGCATTATGCGTCCTTCAGTGATTCTCCATTGCCATCAAGAAAAAGTCCAAATTCCTTAGGATGAGATAAAAGGTCTTTGTGATCTGGCTCTTCTCTCTCCACACATTCCACACCCTCCCATTCTCAGCTGTCTCTGCAGTTTCCTGAACATGCCATGCTTTCAACGCCTACTCTAGTCTCTTTGCATGCACTCCTTTCTCTGCACAGATACTCTCTCCCTCACCTCCCAACAGGGCAAAGGCCCTTTAAATAGTCACCTTCCTTTGGAAGATCTCCCTGAATCCCATTGCCTATCCCCCTGAGTCGCACCTCTTCTCCTTCTAAATCCTATTACTGTTGAGCTTAGCACACTGTAAAACAAGATTGCTTATGTACTTGTCTCCTTCACTGGACTAAAACTTCTGAGACAGTGTCTTATTCGTGTTTGGAAAAGCAAAAATATTGAACTGAATACTGAATTTAAAACTAAAACAACAAAAATGAAAATTTATTGAGTGTTTAATAATAGGCGCTCTTCTAAGGTTAGGAAACTGAGGCACAGTGAGTTTAAGTAACTTGTCTAAGATTACAAAGCTAGTAGGTGACAAAGAGGGGATCTGAACCCAAGCAACTCTGACATCAAAGTTCATGCTCTTCACCCCTAACCTATAGATGCTTTTTGAGTATATGTGTATATTGATGTTTTTAAGTAAAAAAATAGGCATATATATTATTCAAGTGTATGTATATTTACTTGTGTATATATGTTAAAAAATGACTTTAAGTATGAATTCTAAACAGCAGTACCAAGTTAGTTCGGTGAATTAGAAGTATCGACAAAAGATCATCTAATATCCTAGAAATGGTCTTCTTTTCCACCAATATATCACAGTACCTTACTTAATTCAAAAAACGTTATATCAATGTACATAGGTTATTTTCTATGTATTGAGCTGTGTATTGAGACGATACACTTATGATAAGTGATGCACTCATCACTATTAGATAACAGTAAAAAATTGAAAATTTATGCATAAAGTCCTCATTCCAAGATTAATTCTTATATAGATGATTACCTGAATAACTATTTTATTTAGGAGAAAAACAAAAACATATGCTAATAAATATATTAAACTGTTTTTTTTAGTAATATTTTACATTCCAAAAGGCTTTTTTTTTTTTCTTTTTTAATTTAAGTGATTCCCAAACTTTGCTCCGCACTAGAGTCACCTGAGCAACTTTAAGAAACCTGATGGTTGGATGACCAACACCTTCCACCTGCCTCTAGCAAGATGTTCTGTTACATGAGCATTAGGATTTTTTAAAATCTCCCCAGATGAATCCAATATGCAACAAAGTTTGGGAGCCAGAATTCTACTGTGCCTTACCTAAAGTGACTCTAAATTTTTACTGGAATTTCTTCCCTATCTCATTTAAAACGAATCTTGACAAATGAAATCATTCCAAATGATCATCAACTCAACAATGCCAGAATAAACTTGTAGCTTCTGGTACCAAATTTATTACCTGGCTACGGCATTCTTCAAACATAATTTCTTTCATTTTGGCTAATTCTCTTTACAGGTAATAAAAGTTATTTCTTTACTAAATCTTATCTTTACTAAATCTATCTTATCTTCAAGGACATGGTTAAATTTGTTACTTAATCACCAAATTTGAATATGCAGAATAACACTTCATTTTCATAAAGTATCACTCTCCATATGCTTAAAATGGCAAAGCACATAGCTTGGCCAGGGAACAGTTTCTTTAGAAGAAAAGAAGTTAGAATAAATGTAAAAATACATAGAAACACAAAAGTTCCAGGATAGTATCACACCACACGCTCCCCTTTCTAATCTACCAGTCCATCCTAATCTCTGTTGATAATCTTAAGTGTCGCCTCAAGATAAACTAAGTAAACAACGCTAATGTTTATGTTCACATGGAGTATAGTCTCAGAAAACCCAAGTCTCTGCCTACTTAAATATGCATCCATTTATATCTATAGCTATATTCTATTCATATTCTACATCCAGTAATTATTAAGATTGTTCAAAATTGTTGATTTCCTCTTCTTTTGGACAGATGGTAGAATTGCATTTCCTCACCACAATGAACTCAGACACGGCCATTTCACTTGGTTTGATTGGAGAACTGTAAGTGCATCATATGTCACTCCTAAGCAGAAGCTTCAAGAGCGAGGGGAACTTCAACGCATTCTCTTTCCTTCTGGCACAACTGTCAAAGCTCTGGACAGTGACTGCTCCATCAGCCTTGAAAATGAAGTAAGGATAAAGACGATGTGAAGCAGAGTACCCAGCCATTCCTCACTGGACCTTCAACATGCGTGAGAAATACATTTGACTTTTCAAAGTCCTTGAGACGTGTGAGTTATTTTTTATTGTGATGTAATCTAGCCTATCCTTAATGAAATTCTATATTTACATATAATTGTGTCTGTAAATATATAGCCTATTTCAGACAAAATACATCATGCATATAAACGAAACTGTTAGAGTAAGAACCGGTAGTGTCCTGCTTTGTAAAATATAAAAATATTTTTGTTTGTAAAACTATATCTAAGGTAAAACAGTGATGTCTGTAAAGCGTGATGACCAGAGAGTTCTGCTTATCACGTGCTGGTGCTGAGAATTCATTAAGCATTTTCGATATTAAATTTGTAGAACAAGTTGTTGGCTCCACTGTGCTGACACCGTGAGTCACGTTGATCAGTCTCCAACATGATGACAAATCACTGAATGATACAATGAAAATGTTGATCATCATGGTTCAGTAACAAATGTACCATTAAGTCTGTGCTCTCACAAGGCATCATGTCAAGCTAAAATTGCAGACTGGAATGGTTCTTCAGACCAACCATCGCAGCACAATGAAGTCTAAACTCATGTATTCTAGTTGTTGACATGAACACTGAAATAAATCCAGGCTTCATCTGCAGAGAACAACAAATCTAAAATAACAGACTCATAGATTGTCAGATACTGAAGAAATCTCCTGGGCTGGTTAGTTACAAAATTTGAAAGAAATAACCATGTTTCTTTTAATTTTCTGGATTTTTGAGCATTTAATGGGTATAATAATTATAACTAGAAGCAAGACATTTTACGCAGCTATACAATATAGTCACCAAAAGACCATATTACAATGACTTCTTATTAAGAAATATATGGTAAGAATCACTATAATTAATGATGAAAATTGTGTAATATATTTATTGATTCATTGGTTAGTGTTAGAGTATGGGCTACGGTTAGGGACTCAAGAATGGCAGTAAACATATTCTAGTGCACAGCTTAATATATGTGAAACTTCATAGTGTTTGTGAATCACCCCAAATGGGAAAGAGGCTGTTTTATTTTTTAAAGAAACTATAATTTAGAAGATAAATTTAAACTAACAAAATATGAACACATATTTGGATTTCTTTTAAGGAAATTCTGTTTTTTATTTTCTCATTTAGGTTTTCTATCTCAGTTTGGAGAATCCTGAAAGGCATTAAAATGTTTGTTTTAAATTATGTATAAGGCCTATTATCTACAGCATGAAGTGCATGTGTGGTCTCACTGAATAATATTCTCCTCTCATTTTTTAATCTAAGTATAAGAATAACTTAAGGCAAGAGTTCCAATATTTTTTGGAATAATAAAAGAGTAGTATATACTAGCTGTAAAACAAAAATGTGAAGTTAATTATAAATATGTATTATTAGCAGTTATATTACCTGCAACTTCAGTGTTATTTCAGTTAAGATTATGATACTGTTAAATGAAACTATTTTCATCTTAACTATTCATCATATAAGTTTCTAACATGTACACAAATATGAAAATCTTATCCTTATATACACATATTCATATAGTTCTTCAAAGATTATTATTGAGTAATTTTTAGCATCAAAATAATGAAGCTTGGCTATACTCTGTGATGACTGACTTTTTAAGTAATAGGTTTGGTGAAAGTTTTACAACTCTATAGATCAAATTTGTATTTAGAGAAATTAAAACATTTCAGTCTTAAAATTTATAATATAAAAATGCAATTTTAAGTAAAATGATCTAAACTATTTTATTATAGAAACCCAATTTTTATAATCAAGATTTTATAATTATTTAAGTATATAATTATTTTTATAATTATATATTAAATTATTTAATACTTGAAGTAATACAATATTATCTGAGTAACTAGAATCTAGACAAAAAAGCCATTATTTATATTTCAAAATTTAATGGATCAGCTATGGACAAGTTTTTTGCATTTATTCCTATTCTGCTGGTTTCAAAGTTATATTTTTCAGTGGCATAATCAATAAACTTAGAAGGTTAAAAGTAGTCATTAAATGATGCCCCTTATCAAATTCAACTACATTATCTTTGTAGTATAATTTTTTTCTACCCCAAGGACTCATAAATTTTAGAAATTTCCCTGATGGATATTTGCAAAACCAAAAGTTATAAAGACATATTGACACATATAAAGAAGGAAATTACATCAAAATTGTCAATGAATAAAAAGATAAATGCTTATTGTGATAGCTATTTTGATGAATAAGTGCTGCTGTCAGGGAAAGGGAAGTGATGTCTTCTCTTTCTCCCTGGCTTGTGTTCCTATATCTTCTCTCTCAGCTTGATGCCAATGTCTAAAATCCTGCAGCTTGAGATCATAGAGAGGGAATTAGGAAAGCTCTCACTTGACTGGTAAGGAGCTAGTGTTGGAGCGCTCAGCACTTGCCAATTATTTAAAGTGGTTCTTCTCCCCTAGTTACTTTCATGAGCTCTACAAGAAAGCCAACTTCCCTCCTCTCCCCTACCCCTTTAGTTGGAATTTTCTTACCTAAAGTTTTTCTGACAAAAATGAATGCAACAATCTCAGTCCCTAATTATCCTGTAGTATCTGCAGCTTCTACCCTCAAAGGTCATTTTCATCCTCCAGACCATCCTCTTGGACAGAACTAAGATGATGTCACACCAGCTCTCTTCTGTAGCCCTCATCTGGTCCATGGGAAAGACATTCTTTTTCTTGGGTCAGCTCTGGAAGTCCAACATAATTATGCCTTAGTCTTCCAACATCGGAGTAATTATTCAGTCTGTCTCTCACATACCAGTCTACCATATCCTTCAAACTGATAAATCCTCCCTTTGGTTTTCTTAAAGGCACACTTGTAGAGGGAATCATGCTCACACCCATCCCCCTCTACAGGATGTGGGAATGGAAATCACGGCACACCAGAATCTCTCTTCGTAAATTTTCTTCAATCTCCTGCTCAATTGATAAAATGTTTAAAAATCTCAATGCTAGTTTTCCCCTTTCTTCTTTCTTTCAAATTGATCATGAGAGTTGTATACTTTGGAATGTGGCTCCTATCGTCTTCACGTCTCAACTGGAACTTCTATCCAAATATATTGAATTACTTATATAACTTAGTAAGTTTCGTTTTACGATGCAGCTTAAAATGCATTTCTGTACCATATTAGTGCATTTTAAAAACAGATCATAAAATGTTCAGCCCCTAAATGCCAAGTTTTGTATTCTATATCAGTCTGATGAATAGGATAATTCCCCCTGCACTGCTTTCTGATATGTGGATACAGTTGAAGTAAACGGTATTGTTATAATGCTTTTCAGGAGGCAAAGTCCTTGCACATCTAGTCTCTCATTCACTCATGGTTTCAAATGAGTGGGGACGGTGGATACCCACAGACATATCTGGCTATCTCATTAAAATAACTCAGAATCTTCAACAGTCTCCACTGTTATATCTCATTTACTCAACTGGATAAGCCATTTTTACTCAAGTTTGATTTAATTATGATGATAATAATTAATAGTGGTTGGAAGGAATACAGCTGTAAAGCAGTCTTACAGTTTCTACACCTCGTTTGTCTTAGGCTTGCTAATGGAAAGCATCTGGTTAATTTTAAAAGCCAGTAACACAAACAATATGGGGACAGCATGGTATAGCAGAAAGGGCCCCATGCTTGAAGTCATTATCCATTTCTGGTCTGTATTCCCACTTCTCTTATTATCCAGACTCTTTAATAGGTACTACCAAAATGATTTTAACACACATTTACTAAATGAACATGCATGTGCATTCATGGACAGCCACACAATACTTCAGTTATCTTCTGCTGACAATACATTATCTATAGCAATTCTGTTCCAAAAAAAGAGAAATCTTCAAAATAATAAAACAACAGTATACTCCAGGACAAGTCATAGTTAAAGGAATCAGATAAGCTTATACAATCTTTCAGATTCTTAATTTTTTACATCTGTAAAATAGGGATAAAATGCCAGTTTACTACTTTCCAAAGTTATTAGGATCTGACCATTAACATGAAAATGCTCCATAACATGGTACAACAGATAAGGTGATTGTATCATACTCCTGAATATGAACATAGGCACGCAAACACAAAACTTCAAACACAACCTAGCAGTATCTCACAGGACTCCATCTCTGAAATTTCCTGTCTGCTATTAGAGATCCTGTAAATTTTAATAGTTACGTGCTCTACCACCAAATATCACCACTTAGAGTACTTTACGGAGAGGAATGTTTTGTAAAACTTCTCATTTGGCAGATTCATGGCCCTATTAGTGAAAGCCTATAAAAATTATATTTTCATTCTATATTCTTTTAAATAAGAACTTTAAAAAATTGAAATGATTTAATATTTGCAATTTAAGAGGCTGAGTGCCTTTAGTAGGTAGAGGTGTCTTGCATACCAGAAGTTCATCTACAATTTGGAAGATGGTCTTTCTCTTAGAATTCTGAAATGCTGTAAAAACTTTATGTGGCACTGAATTGCTTCATTCCAAAATCTCAGGGCTTTCTAATATGACAAGTTTAAAGAAATTTCAAGGCTCCAATCTCAGTATTTTAAATAAAATTGGTAAGTTGGATACTTAACTTTGAAATTTCTGATCCTAATAAAAATATGAAGTTTAACAATTCCTTCCCAGTCCTGCAATATGGAATTAGAAATGAGTACAGCACTTCCTTTTTTTTTCCAGCTTTTTTTCTGTTTCATGTGAATCTGAACCAGAAAGCATATTGAACTGATTTAAACTGGAACCCGCAGAAGGAAGCTGGCTAAAGGCATGGAGGGTAACTCAGTCTGTGATCAGACTAGTTTGTCTAATGATGTAGTTGTTGTCACAATAAATGACTACATGCACAGATTTCTGTCTAGTTAGACATTTGGCTTGAAATAAACATTAGGAGAACTGAATCCAAACATCAACTAGGCCAAAAGTTGCCTTAAGCTTTGCCAACCTGATGCTAATTCAAGTAGGAGTAACATGTTTTTTTGTTTCACAACAAATGAATCTTTGAATCTATTAAACTGAATCTGATGATGACTTCAGGGACATGTCGGATGAGAACATTATCCTACTACAGTGGGTCTGGAACCTAATTTTCCTGTCAAAAGTCACTTACCTACTTTGATATCCTAGAAGTGGAAAGAATGATCCAAGAACTGAGAGAGGAAACACTTTGGCTGTGCCATTTGATTCAGAAAAAGAGGTCCATGTTTAACCACTTACTTCATTTTGTAATGCCTATCTTATAACTAGGTGTAGAGATTATTCCTTTGCCTGAAATTAGCCCTGGCCACCTTCCTAAAGCTTCATTAAAAGCAAGACAAACTTAATGAAATGTAGCAGCATAAGTAAAAATAATTTACGTAGGGCTCTATTTGTCTGTGTCACTTATCTTGGAATGCTGTATACTTCTATTTGCAGATTTTTCATTCCATACAGCTGAAGAGAATGACATTTAGAAATGGTGGGAAAATATTAGTAAATAAAGGATGTAACAGAATTATTTGGGTGGAAAAAAATATACCAAAGAGGACATTTTCCAAATTACTTAAAAACTAAACTAATCAACATCAAATGTATTTACTTGGAAGACATTGACATGCTGTGTATATCGTTGATACACATTGATATTCTAGAACAAAATAAAGAGAAAATACCTGGTTAAATATGGATATAATGCCTGGTTGAATAGCACGACACCAATATTTTCTAAAGTGAGTTTCTAATGGTGTTTATCTTCCTCTTTGAAAGAATAAACCAAGTGTTAGTTTTCTGTATTGGTGTCAAATACATATATGGCTCTTTAGTTAGCAACATGCAATAGGTGGAGAATTTCTGTTTTCCATTCAACTTATGATATTAGCCATGGGAACTCAGCAAGCTACAAAATTTGTGGGGCCCAGTGCAAAATGAAAACGTGGGGCACCTTATTCAAATTAAGAATTTCAAGATGGTGACAACACAGCATGGGGCTCTTCTAAGCACAGGGTCCTGTGTAACTACACAGATTGCAGACTCATAAAGCCAGCCATAAAATGGTCCATCGCCAAAACTCTCTATTGACTTGCATTTGTATTGCTAATAGGATTGCCAAAGACAGGGAGGGTAGTGACTAAAGCATCATTCCTTGCCAACTCAATCAATGGAAAGTAATCCTCCCACTGGTCCACCCATACCTATTTATCTGCCACATCAAAATGAACAGGCTGTTGAAAACATGGCAGCAAGGATAAGAAGTGGCAGAATTAAGACACACATCAAGCCCTCCAGTTTCCTGCCTTTGATAGAAGGGCACAATAGGGTACTGTTTGCCACATCCTTTCATTCCTTTGCTAGAGAGTTCTGGCTCACACCACTGCAGACTTGTGAAAAGATGCAACCCTTAGGAAAGAGGTTCAGAAACATTTGCTCATTTTCAAGATCTTTTCTTCTGACATTCAAAAAGGCAATAAATATCTATAATAACTGAATCAAAACTCTTGAGCTTCAAAATGCCTTGTTCTTGAATCATTCAAATTCACATAATGTACTCACATAAAACATGAATAAAGCCTTTAAAGCCATGACAAGATTAAATTAGCTGATCTATATATATATGAACTTTGTGAAACACCCAAGTTCCACTCTTACATCATTACTAGCAATGCAGTTTATTATCAACATACATATGTAGTCTAGGGTAACTACAGAAATTGGGCAGAAATTCCTCATTCAATGCAGTCTACAGTAATAATGATTCTTTCACCTTTCACTTACTGGCAGGTTTTTTCCACAGTGTTTCAAAGCTTGACTAATCTACAAGATAACATTAGCATATTTAAATCTTTAATTTCATCAAATTCAACTTTATTTGGTAAATGAGGATGTTTTCCACTTCCTTTGATCCAAACTCTCATGATAAGGTCTTTGATAAGATAGTATCATAAATTGATTTACTACAGGGATTATATTTCTAAGAAAAAAATATACTAACTAAAGAAGGGGGAAAATATTTATACTTTAAAATAAATTCTCAAAAACTAGTATTCAAGATAAAAAGACCAGGCGATGGATTTTACCTTCCTTCTCAATTTTTGAATTACACTATCAGTCTAGTTTAAAAGTTCATTTGAAGTTTGTGTTCATTTCTAGGTAAAACAAATGTTAGATAACTATTTTAAAATTCTGTTTATCCCAAACTTTTTTAACCACAAGATTTTGAGGCAGATATAGCAATATCTATCAATTTCCTAGAAGAAAAAAATCCGTATTATCCACTTCTTCACTTACTCTTACACTGCCTTAAATTAACAAAACAAGAACTCAGTAAATAAACAGAAACCAAAAAGAGAAAAGGCAAGTAATGGCAATCGGAGGCTTAACAATTGGGTGGCCACAGCTAAGCTATATTCAAATTTTAAGAGTTCTCAATAAAAATTATTGCTCCCCTGTATCTTTGAAACCTGGCTGATCACTTCATCCATTAGAACCCACTTATTACAATGGTTCTTTCCTCAGGGCTTCTTAGTCTTACGACACAGAAATGAGATATCCTTCAATTCAAATCGGCACTCCTCTGGAGAAATATGAGAAAGCATACTGATGACAGATTCCCACCATCTTAATATTAAATGTAAATATCAATGGCATGTGAAGAAATTCTAGTTCCTGGCATTCTAATTTACTCAGTTACTAACATTTTCTAGTGTCCTCCAAATTTAGTAATCACAATATAATGTTTAAATATATCATTTAGAGTAGTTTAGAGAATCTTACTTACAGTAGTCCAAATCAGTGTACTCTCTCCTAGCCAAGAGTCTAAATTTCACACTAGGTTTCTTATAAGAGTAATTGTCTATCAGTAGAGTCTGCTTTTGTTAAAAAAATAAAACTGACAATTATATATAATTGAAGTTCATAAAATAAAAAGCTTTGGTTCCTTTCAACTGTTAAAGCATTAAGGAAACAAGAAAACATATTAATTAAGGAGAGAGGAAGGAATTAAACATTCTTTTTCAAAAATACTAAATTAATAACTTGAGAAATACTTAACAAAGTTAATTTGCCTCCCTTAGTTAGCTAATTCAAATGATAACTTTAATTAGAAATATTTTCTTCTTTAAGAAACATTAATGACTTACCACACAAACTTCGTAACAATGAACCATCTAGAGTAGGGTTTAATAGAAGGCAAGCACTACCCGGACAATTGATCTCACCTTGAATTAGCTCCATCAGACAGTCCTCCAGAGTTTACTGTATTATAATTAAGTTCATTAAATATTGGATTTCAGTAAAAACAGAAAAGCTTCAAAGAAAGTATTTATACTTTCCTTGAAATATATTTTCATAAGTGCTATGTAGAGAAGCAAGATATCCTACCCTCTCTGCCTGTATTTTATTCAAACAGTATTTATTAACTTACTATGTGAACAGTACCATAGCTTGATACTTTTTTTAACCTTTAAGGTAAAGGTACATTCAAAATTCACTCTACAGCAACCCCAAATTGCTATAGGAAAACTGTTGAACTGAACTTTCAAAATCACAGTGTCTTTCAGAGCAGACAGGTAATATTCCAGTAACTGCAAGTGATACTAATTTTTTTAGTATCTGCAAGCAATACTAACTGCCCTGAAATGATATGCAGTCATTGCAGTAGATGCCAAGGGGGAGGCAAAGAGTAAAGATTTGGACTGCATTCAGATGTACTGGAGACAAACACAATAAACAGGGAAATTCACAGGCATCTGATACACTTCGTATGTGGGTTCCCATACACTGAAATTTTCCAGACTATTACAAAACATGGAAATAAGCCAAAAAGACAAGACGGATTTGACTTTGAATAATTCTTCAACCTAAGTTAGACATTGTTGTGTCAGCTTGGGCTGCTACAACAAAATACTATGGATTATGTGGCTTAAACAAGAAGCATTTAGTTCTCACAGTTCTGGAGGCTGGCAAGTCCAAGACGAAGGTGCAGATAGATTCAGTTCCTGGTGAGGGCTCTCTTCGTGACTTGCAGATGGTTCCCTTTGGCTGTGTCTCACATGGTCCTTCCTCAGTGCATGCACGTGTAGAGAGAGAGCTCCTCTGTGTCTATCTTTTCTTACGTGAGCTCTAATCCCATCATGAGGGCAACACCTTTATGACTTAATCTAAACCTAAGTACCTCCCAAAGGCCTCACCTCCAAACACCAACACATTGGGGGTTAGGGTGTCAATATAGGAATTTGGGGGGGACACAAACAGCCTATAACAGACATACTACCTGTAATTTTAAGACACCATGTGCGTGCGTACATATACACATACACATATAAATGTATACACATATATTTGATTTTAATGAATAATATTACAATATGCCTGCTTTCAAGAGTTGAAATTCATTAATTTAGCAATTTAATTGATTTGCTTACTCATTTTCCAATTTTTTCCTTAATGTTTTTTTTGAGGACCTACTATGTGTTAGGAGTGAAATGCCTTTTATTCACTTTTGCATAATTTATACTTGACACCTGAATATCTTAGGCAATCAATCCATACCTGGAAATGAATTAATCAGTGTCCTATTCTATAGTTAATAGGATCCAGAATATTGCTTACATCTGAGATTCTTTAAAACTTCTTTGGGACACTATTACTAGCTCTAGTAGAAAAGCTTTGTCATATTTTCTACTTTAAAAGATAATGGCTGCTTGTTTACACTATTTTGCTCCACAAATTTCTTGAATATCTATGCTACACTAAAATGAATTTGTTCTAAGTGCAAAGTTATAAAAATTATATTACTGAGTGCATTATCAAAGCTGAAATATCTAGTAAGCTTTCAGAAAAGGTTCAGGAAATAGACATTCAGGCGTTCCTTTAATACATAAATAGATCATTGTGATATATAGTTCCATTTTATAGCATTCATATCTAAATCCAAATTTCAAAAATGTTATGTACACCATTCACCAAAAATAATCAGTTATGTCTTCTCATACATTAATGTATTTCTGAAAACTCTTCCAAGAAGTAAATTCAAGGTTGCACAATTTAATTTTTCACTTAGGAAACCAATGTCTGGTATAGAAGAAATGAAGGGCTATAGCCAGCCCACCATTATGCTCAATACAAACTGAAATCGAAATCTTAGGGGTGTAGCTTAAATCTTTTTCTTTACAAATGCATTTATTTAAATTATTTTGAAACAATAATTTTTTACTTATTTGGGAGGGTGTTCTACTGACCTCTTCAAACATATACATGATGTGCTTTGATTCTAGAAGAAGGGGATCTGTTCAAGTTTCCCCAATCAACAAATCAAAAGTTTGGATTATATCCACACAGGAGTTTGTCTTTTCAGAAGGTTTGTTGCTTGTTCATTTTAAGCATGTCCTCTTACAGAAGTTTCTTTGGGCAATCTACTCAGAACGGCCTCATTATTTCCAAAGTCCTGCTCTAGACTTCCTAATAACCCATCCTTCTGGTGTTACTAAGTGCACGATGGGGTAACAATCAGCCCTCCCTCATGGCATGCCTCACACTTATCTTTACTGGCTCAATGGCTCTCTTTCCCAGCAGAGGACAAGCATTACGAGGACAGTGGATGTTCTACTCTTAGTGCATGGCACAGTGCCTGACTCAATAAATGTTTGCTGAAAGAATGGATAAATAGATGAAGGCAGTAATTCTATTAGATAATATTTTTGGTTTTAGAGGTCTTTCGGTTCCTGGAAAACTTGGAGATTTCACTCTGGGATCAGAATTCTAGCTCAAAATACTTTTAATATGCTATAAAGATGAATCACACAATTGGTCACATTTGTCACCAGTTCATGGCGATGATTTCTATAATCTATAGTCAGAAAGGCAAATATTTTTAAAAGCCTAAACAAAATCTACCAAATAAATAGATAAAATATTTATTTCACAGAATTTCAGTGGAAGTTGTGGGTTACATATTACAAAAATACTCACAAAAACAATATTGCCTTCCCCATGACAGGTTACATTTCTTTAATTGGAAATTCTGTACTTTTCATGGAGATTCAACTTACTTACAAGAAATGGAATTGATACTTATTGGTCTGTATTCACAGTCTCTCTTCTGAAAAGCCTCTTTATCAACTTCCAGTTATCTAACTAAAGGCTGTTTCTGCTAATAACTACATAGACACATTTGACCAATAATTCCAAGATTTCAATTGCCTCAACAGATTTCTTATGTCTTCTGGTCTTCTTGTTTTCTATATCTAATTTGACAAGTAGGATTAGAAAATTCTGTTCATTATATATGTGATATTACTTTCTTTAGGGGCTGTCACTTTAGGATACTGTCATAAGATAAGAATGGGGAATTCCACATCATGTTTGGTTTCTTACATTGTAAAGGAGAAAATCAATGTTTTTTAACAGTTCTTTTAAAGACCATAAAGTGGAATAAGATAAGAGATTGTTGAAACTATCTACATCATCATACGAGGAAGATTTGAAGACATGAAAAATGTTTTGGTTTTCTTTAGGGCTCTCTGTTGAGATCATAGAATTTTGACCTGATTGCATAGCTCTGTATAATAATGATGGAGACATCAATGTAATCACAAGAGATTAAAAACTGAACCAGTAAACTGAATAAATTTATTTCGAAATACCCTTAGAAAAGTCTGGGGCATTTGAAATTAAAAATGTATTATCCATACAACTTTGATTCAAAGTCTTAACATAGAAGACATACAAGGCACAAACATGTAGAGAGGAGTGACCAATCTAGAGAAGGCAAAAATGATGGTGTGGTGCCAGAACCGGAAACTTGTAGTTTTAAAGCTGTTCCCCATAACAATGCACCATTGAAATTTATTGCAGCTGTAGAAACTTTAGATTTGACTAAATATCAGAACTCTAATTGCTCAATGGGATAATGCACAATTTGTGTTTAGTGTTTGCTGCATGCTGGTGAATTGTCACAAAAACATTCATGCTTTAAGACAGAAATAAATTTGTTGCTTTGCAAAATAAGTAGAAACAGAAACACAAATTAGCAATTTGTTTTAACTCGCTTAGATGACACCAAATTTCACCAGGTGTAATCTATGCACAACCAAAACCTTTTACTGTTAAAGGAAAGCTCTCATGGAGTTCTACCTCATCAGTGGCCATTACATGATATAAAACACTATTAGACTTTATTCAGAAAACCATTAGTTCTTGTTTTACATTAGTTTTGGTAGGAGAAGAATTACCATGTTAGATATCAGTGTAGTCACCAACTAAAAACATTAAAAAGAATCAGCTAATGAAAATACAAATATATAATTTCAAATTTTCAAAATTAATCCCTTCCACTCTTACATCATTTTCAACAGAAATACCTATCAGTCATTCTGGATAGAAGGAATATAACTTTAAAAACTATGTAATAGTTTTAAAGAATTTTTGAAATTTAAAATATGCACAGTACTAGTGTAGTAAATATTTTCAGAAGATACCAAAATAATGACTTGAGGTCAATGAAAAAATGAAAGTTGTAAAAATCTAAAATAAACTGGGTAAATAAGTACTAAGTAGAGCTAGTAGCATAACCATATCCATGACACTTAACTCCACAGGGATAAGTATATGAGGAGGGCAAATAAAATCAAAATATAATTGCGAGTGAATACGGAATGATAAGTATACTTAGAGAAACAATTAGTCATATGAACAGAAAATATATTACAGTCACCACACACAGTACCAACTAACGCTTTGTAACTTAGCTGCTATCTTTTAAAAAGTGATATCAGAGGGTGCCCAAAGTTGACAATAACAATCCGAATCAAAGAAGGAAGAGGTGTCACTTTTCAGATAAATGGAGAAGACATGCATACAGGTTCAGCTAGCAATGTCAAGAGTTGGTGACCGTTGGTAAAATTGCATGCATCTACAATGGGAAAATGACATGTTGATCACCTCAGTTCGTACTGAAAGTAGGAGCATCAACTAAGTATGCCTTATTTTTACCTACACATGGGATGTCTGCTCTATGAAGCATCTGAATTAGAGTACGAAACATATATGAAAATGATTAAATGCTAATTAATTGCTATCCACACAGCATAGGCAAATGAAAAATAATTATAATTCTGCATGTACATCAATTTTTAACATTTTTTAATTAAAGTGTGCATTTGATGCTGTCTCTTGTTAGCTTTGCATTTGTGTGTTCAAATTTAAGGAAGGAGATGCATCATAAGAAGAGAACCCTCAATTAAGGTACACTTTCACTAGGTGGGGATAGACACTTACTTGACCTTGAAACACTGAATCAATATGATAGGAAGATTTGCCTATGGTCCTGATTTAGCCATGAGTTTTTTCAAAATTACCAAAGATATATTATTAAAACCTAAATAACATTCTGGAACTCCGTATTTAATCATATAAGATCAAGCTTTTAAAAATAACAAATTCTAGAATACAATCTACAACTCTTCTTAACCATAATTATTGTTAATCATGGTTTAATAAAAACTTTATTTTTTCCTCATATTTATTAGATGTCTTTTGACAATTTATCTTAAAATTCGCTTTTTACCTGAGTATCCTTGGGGCTAATAAAGATCAGCTGTATATCAGGCCATTCTATAATCAAAATGCCTACTTAGCTATTGGAACAAAAAGTGCAATCTTTGTTTTGCTTTCAAGCCTGTAGACTAGTTATTCAGTAAATAAACATTTATCAAACATCTACTTACTCTGTCTGGCACTGCCTAGACAGTACAGTGATGGCTATCCTTGCCACTAGGTAGCCTGCAGAATCAGTGAGATTCTGTGATATCCCTGTTGACTCTTCTTCAAGTGACTTTCCATTCAGCTAAACTACATGCATCCAAGAAAAATGGGTATAGTGCATCCAGGGGCACAAAGCCCACCTAATTTTTTTTTCCCAATCAGAAGATAACAACTTTTCAGCGTTATATAAAAAAGAGAGCCCTGCCATTTCCCAACATGTATTTCCATTGACAAGCAATAAATAATATGTATATTCAAACTTTGCTACACAAAACAAGTTGATTTGTTACTAGACCAATGAGTTGTCCTCTATTAACAGCTGTGACTCATCTATGGTTATCAGATAAAACCAGGTTACCCTAGGTTAGCATGTGGATTGTTTTGGTGCAGAAAGGGTGCTGTTGTGAAAGGAAAGAGCTGGGAAATTCAAAACATACTTATATAGGGGCCAGCCAGGTGGTATAGTGGTTAAGTTTGGACACTCCTCTTTGGTGGCCCCAGGGTTCACAGTTTTGGATCTCAGGCACAGACCCAGCACCAGTCATCAAACCATGCTGCGGTAGCATCCCACATAAAAAAATAGAGGAAGATTGGCACAGATGTTAGCTCAGCAACAATCTTCCTCAAGCAAAAAGAGGAAGATTGGCAACAGATGTTAGTTCAGGGCCAATCTTCCTCACAAAAAAATTATATAAATATACTTATAGAAATCCACAAATACTTCATTTATGTATATCCATAATCAGGGAAAAAGCCTTTTAACTTATCTTCAGAATGAAAAGTGTAAGCAGAAAGACAATTCATTAGTTTGTCAATCACCGTATTCAACTGGAAACATGACCCATGTTCATTTTAGTTACAATATACAGAAAAATAACGGTATAGGTGATATCTAATGTGAGTTACATATCCTTGAAGAAAAATGTTGTTTTAAAGAAGTAAGCAGATTTTTCTAAGCTTTCTTAAAACTACCATTATAAAATAATTAGTTATAACACTAAGTTCAACAATGGAATTCAGTATCGTAAATTTAGTTCATTATTGAATGTTTTGAAGTTAGAGAAAATCAGTTTCTAATAAACTTTGGTTTGATATTACTTGCTCATATACAAAAATGCCTAATTTTATGTACTACTATGGAACATTCTCCAAATTATATCCTTTAAAGCAAGGTGCAACACAGTTTTGTAGTATGTTATCACTTTGTAAAGCAAGGGGATAAGAAAAGATATACATACATATGTGTAATTTGTAAAAAATGTTTATATCATAGAGTATCTCTGGAAGGATATCCAAGGAACTAGTAACATCATTGTTTCTAGGAAATGAATCTGGGGGGCTGGCAGACAGAAATGAAGGGAGAATTTTCAATGGGTATTCTTTTGTGCCCTTTGAATTTTGAACAATGTGAATGCATTGACTATTTAAAATTGTTTTAATTGAAATTGAAATTCTAAATCATTTCTTAGCACTATAACCGTATTAACATGTGTGTTTGTATATCCTTGCAAAATGTATCCGATAATCAATACATTACTAAAAGTAACTTCACGGTTCTCCCCCAAATACTAAAGCAGTTGCTATTTTAAACAATAACACCAAAAAGGCTCCTTGAAATGAAATGCATGTATATTTTAATATAATAATTTAATTGCAATTTCATCATAAAGTATAAAAGTAGTATTGATTCTTTTAATGTATTGCTGTATTTGGTTTGCCAATATTTTGTTGAAGATTTTGGCATCTAAGTTCATCGCTGATATTGGCCTATAGTTTTCCTTCTTCATGTTGTCCTTGTCTGGTTTTGGGATCAGAGTGGTGTTGGCCTCATAGAATGTGTGAAGAAGCGTTCCAACTTCTTCAATTTTTTGGAATAGTTTGAGAAGGATAGGCACTAACTCTTCTTTGAATGTTTCATAGAATTCTCCAGAGAAGCTGTCTGCATCTGGACTTTTGTTTTTTGGGGAGGTTTTTGATTACTGTTTCAATCTATGTACTTATGATATGTCTATCCAGATGCTCTATTTCTTCTTGATTCAGTTTTGGGAGGTTGTTTGAGTCTAAGAACTTATCCATTTCTTCTACATTATTGAATTTGTGGGCATATAGTTTTTCATAGTATTCTCTTATAATCCTTTGAATTTCTGCAGTATCTGTTGTAATTTCTCCTCTTTCATTTCTAAGTTTATTTATTTGAGCTCTCTCTCTTTTTTTCTTAGTGAGTCTGGCTAAGGCTTTGTCAATTTTATCTTCTCAAAGAACCAGCTCTTAGGTTCATTAATCCTCTCTACTGTTTTTTCAGTCTCTAATTCATTTATTTCTGCTCTGATTTTTATTATTTCCCTCCTTCTGTTGACTTTGTGCTTTGTATTTTTGTCTTTTTCTAGCTCTGTTAGGTGCATTTTAAGATTACTTATTTGAGATTTTTCTTGCTTGTTGAGGTGGGCCTGTATTGCTATGAATTTTCCTCTTACGACTGCTTTTGCTGCATCCCATAAGAGTTGGTATGTTGTATTTTCATTTTAGTTTGTCTCCAGGCATTTTTTAATTTCCCCCTTGATTTCCTCAATGATCCAAAGTTTGTTCAATAGCATATTGTCTAGTCTCCACATATTTCTGAGTTTCCCAGGTTTGTTTTTGTGATTGATTTCTAGCTTCATAGAATTGTGGTCAGAAAAAATGGTTGCTACATGCAAAAGAATGAAAGTAGACCATTGTCTTGTACCATACACAAAAATTAACTGAAAATGGATTAAAGATTTGAATGTAAGAACTGAAACTATAAAAACCCTAGAAGAAAATATAGGTAGTACACTCTTTGACATTGGTCTTAGCCACATCTTTTCGAATATCCTGTCTACTAGGGTTAGGGAAATAAAAGAAACAGTTAACAAATGGGGCTACATCAGACTAAAAAGCTTCTGCAAGGCAAAGAAAAACATGAACAAAATGGAAAGACAACCAGCTAACCGGGAGAAAATATTTGCAAATCATTTATCAAACAAGTGGTTGATCTCCAAAGTATATAAAGAACTCACACAACTCAACAAAAAACCCCAAACAACCCAATCAAAAGATGGGCAGAGGATATGAACAGACATTTTTCCAAGGAAGATATAAAGATGGCCAGCAGACTCATGAAAAGATGCTCAACATCACTAATTATTAGGGAATTGCAAATCAAAACTACAATGAGATATCACCTTACACCAGTCAGAATGGCTATAATCACCAAGACAAAAACAACAAATGTTGGAGAGGATGTGGAAAAATGGGAACTCTCATACACTGCTGGTGGGAATGCAAACTGGTACAACCACTAAGGAAAACAGTATGGAGATTCCTCAAAAAACTAAAAATAGAAATACCATATGACCCAGCTATCCCGCTACTCAGTGTCTACCCAAACAACTTGAAATCAACAACCAAAGTAACATATGTACCCCTTTGTTCGTTGCAGCATTATTCGCAATAGCCAAGACATGGAAACAATCCAAGTGCCCATCGTCTGATGACTGGATAAAGAAGATGTAGTATATATATACAACGCAATACTACTCAGCTGTAAAAAGAAAAAAAAGACAAAAATCATCCTGTTTGCAACAACAGAGATGGACCTGGAGGGAATTATGCTAAGTGAAATAAGCCAGGCTGAGACAGACAAACAACAGATTATTTCACTCATATGTGGAATATAAACAAGCACATGGACAAAGAAAACAGGTCAGTGGTTAGCAGGGAGAAGGGGCATGGGGAGTGGGGGGTGGGCACAGTGGGTGAAGGGGAGTATTTGTGGGGTGACAGACAAGAAATATGTACAACTGGAATTTCACAACGATGTAAACTATTATGAACTCAATACAGAAAAGTAGTATTGATTCAGGAGGAAAACATTCTTCGGATCTTCAGAAAACTAAATGCACTAGAAATTCATCACGCCTCCACCTCACCGTCTTGTTCTTGGTTACATTCTAGGTGTCTCTGCATTTCACTATGTATAAATTGATCTCTCAGTGAAGAACACTTTTAAAATCACTGAATGTATTTCATTCTATTCTCTCCTAGCATTTTTTGCTAGTTGGTATTTATTGCTTTAAAACATAATTTAGAGGAACCAGAAAGTTTATGTATTTTCCACTTCTTTGTCCCTGTCCACTAAATGTTTTAATAATCAAATTCTTGATATGCAGGATAAGTCACCTAATCATGTAAATCATTAGCTTCTCAGTTCAATTATAATCATTAAGTTTTCTTCAGAATTAATTTTTACATATAGGACCATTTATCATCAGAAATGTCTTCTTGTATCAAAAATTACAGTCTGAGACTTTTCATCTCCCTTTCTATTATACAACATCTGAACTTCTTTACAAAGTATTCTAGACTCTAACAACTTTGGAAATATATTATTTGTCATTGTTCTTTCCTTTTGTGCGTGTGTGTGTGAGGAAGATTAGTCCTGAGCTAACATCTGTGCCAATATTACTCTACTTTGTGTGTGAGATGCCTCCACAGCCTGGCTGATGAGTGGAGTAGGTCTGCACCTGTGATCCAAACCTGCGAACCCGGACCGCTGAAGCAGAGGGCGTGGAAATTTAACCACTTGGCCATGGGCCGGCCCCTGTTCTCTCCTTTTAAGTTTGAACATGCTATCACTCCTCATAGCCCTCTTCATAGAGAGCTTAAGTCAAACCTCAAAATACAATTTCTGATTGTTTTAGTTACTTCTTAAATGCATTTTATTGCCAAATGTATATTAAAATAATTATTTTAAAAGACTATGTTTATAACTTTGACAAATTAGCTGTTTTTCATAGTTCATTTTCTTCTAAATATGTATTTCAATATGTTCTAGTAATTCCTTTCTGTGGCTAAAACACAGAAACTGATATTTTAATTAAACCCTTTCAAAAAACCTCATCTCTGGTTCTGTCTCTGTCTCCCTCTCTCTCTCTGTCTCCGTCTCTCTCTCCCTCTCTATCTCTCTTTTTCTACAGTACATGCACACACGCACACACACACAGAGGAACTCTGAGGAACCTTTATATTAATGATGAATACATATACGTGTCTGTGTGTGTGACACCACATTTCTATAAGGCATACACTGAACGTTGATGATTCTCCAGGAGTAACGATGACCCTCATCTATCACCTATCTATACTCCTTCATGATCACTTTTTGTGAAGTAAAGCCTATATTTTAAAAGTAACTATTGCAGATTGTGAGTGCAGTCTAGGATCATATAACAGAACTAAAAGCTAACTGGCCCACCCACAAAGTAAACGTGAGACAGAGGCCTCAGGATTACCATGTTCCAGCGAGCTAGTGCTGACAGACACCAACAGATATAAACAAATGTTACACACTTGTGCTTGCACAAGGGACATTTTTCTGATAAATCCGTACTTTTGATGCTTCAATTTACAGGATAAAGTGTAAAAAGGTCTTTTGCATTTATCTACGTTACTTAATAGTATCAACTTGTAATAGATACCTGTTTTACACCATTTTAGTAGAGAATCAATTTGTCATTTCATTCCATTCCTAATGCAGTAGTCCAACCCAACACAGAATGCATTATTGAGATGGAAATGAGTGCAATTAGCAGCGTAAATGATCTGTTATTTATGATACAAGTCAGAGCAGTAAATCACCATTGGTTCACTATCATTACTATGCAAATAGAAGAAGGCAGTTAATGGTCCATGTGTTAAAAACAGGCCACTTGCTCGCTCATTTGCAAATGAAAGGCAAGGGTGAGGGTTTAAGGTAGAAATGACAGTTTATTATATTGCCAGTCCTGGTATGTGGACTTACGAAAGCCAAGACACACAAATAGTTGCACTAGTGTGCAGTGATGGGTGGCAACTAGACGTTCAATGATGAATACGATGCAGTCTGTACATAAGTTGAAATATAATGATGTATATGCAAAATTTATATAATGCTATAAACCAAAGTGACCGCAATAAAAAAATTTTTTTAAAAGTTATCCTCTTTCTCTACTGCATATTCTGACTTGTGCCTATTCTAATGGCACCTTCACATTTATCTTTAGGTCATTCTAATTTGTACAAAAGGAATTGGGAATAATTGTGAGAGCGCTTGTTAGTGCTTTGTAGTGTTTGAGATATTTTTATGTTAGTTGGGAAAAACACCACAATGTCCTATTATGAAATAAAATATCATTGCTCATATAATTCACTTCACTTTCTTACAAATACATTTCATTTTCTTGTAAGGGGGTAAACTAGCAACGATTTGAGGACCTAAAGACCAAAAGAAATATTGGTGGGCCCCATCAGAAAGTATTCAGTATACCTAAAGGAAACTGTTCTGCCTTTCTTGCTCGGTCCTTTTTGTTTCATTTTCCAGGCAACGTCAGCTTGTGGGGGAACTCTGAGTGCATTAGCTACAGGCCAGTGCTTGCCTAGTGAAATGGGAACAAAGGTAACACACATGAAAAGCTAGAGGAGGAAGAGAGATTGAGGGCAATTGCAAATTCTGCATGCTTCACCTGTATAGATCTGATAACTTTTTAAACTATTTGGAAGACTTACATAAATATACAACTTAGAATAATAATGTCCTTATGTTGGAAACGTAGGTAGTATAAAGGATTTCAATCTTAGATAAGTTAGCTCAAACTGTGCTAACTGGCAAATAACTTACAGAATCTTATTTTTGTTTATTGTTATTTTTTATTAAGCTCTACATTCAAGAATGACTTATAAGCTGGATGAGGATTTTATATGAAGGAAATGATAACAATATATTTAAATATAATAGAGTGGAAAACATTTTTTCCTATACCAATTTTTTAAAAAACTGGTATACACAGTGGTCGGACCTGTGTCTTAGTTCATCCTTTTTTGTGTTTTTTCCTGCTTTTTCTCCCCAAATCTCCCAAATACATAGTTGTATATTTTAGTTGTGGGTCCTTCTAGTTGTGGCATGTGGGATGCCGCCTCAATGTGGCCTGACGAGCGGTACCACGTCCACGCCCAGGATCTGAACTGGTGAAACCCTGGGCAGCCAAAGTGGAGCACGCAAACTTAACCACTCAGCCATGGGGCGGGCCCCTTAGTTCATCTTTTTGAGGTGTCAACTTATCTTTTCTAAATACTGTATTTTTCTTCCTTTAATTCCAAAGAGATAGCTAGACCATCAGGTTCCCTCACAGCACTGGAGTTTCCAAAGACAGCTTCCTTCCTGGCTTTTGTTTAAAACCTTAAACTCATTGAGAAGATTAACTAGAGGTAGGGTGAATGGTTTGGGGGTGAGCCCATGTCTGAGCATCAGGAAGAGAAGAGACACGTGCATACCCACTAAACCTGGGGAGGGAAGGGAAGTCTCAGGCATTGTGGATGGAGCAGCCCCACATCCCATTCCCCAGCAGTACTTTTAGGAAATGGCTTGACTTCAGGGGACTAGTTGTTTATTCCCTTGTTTATCAGAGTCCTAGCAACCAAGAGATGACACATCAAATTAGGATAATTCAAGGAAATTTAATGTAAAGTCATTAATTTTAAAGTTGTAGGTAGTGTAGGGGAATAACAACAGATAGTGCAGGAACGGGACCAGTTCATCAGAGCTGGCATCAGCCCCAGGCCCAACAGGACTAAACCAGAGAAAGGAGAAGTACAGAACAAGGCCTGCAAGAGCCAGCTTCCTTTAGAGGAGCAACGACCTTCTGTTGAACGACACAGACCAAGAAGATCTCACGGAGAAAGAAACAGGAGAACAAATACCCAGCCTCACTATCCTTTCTCACTCTGATTGCCTGCTGTGGCTTCCCACATGGACCCTTGGATAAACTTAACCAAACCCAGAAAGCAGAGAAGTCCATGGATAATTATCCATACGTCAGCCTTCCATCGGGTGGAACAGAAAGCGAGGATTCCTGATGAAGAAGTGGAGTCTTACATCTTCAAGGGGTCATATGAGTTTGGATAGGAGAGCATACCAGAGATGACTGTCATGGACCAAAAATTTAGTAGTCCTCCCCCTAAATTTTATAATTCGTTTGCCAACATTTATTCAGCTCTCAATATGTCCCGTGGATTGCACTGAGCACTCTACATAAATTATCTTTCTTTCCCTTAACAGCCTTTTGAGGTAGGTCCTATTACTATTCTCATTTTATAGAATAGGAAACTGAGGCACAGGGAGGTAATCATCTTGCTAAAAAACACAAGATAAAATTAGGGCAGTTAGAGTCAAACCTGTATCGGTCTGGTCCTAGAGCTTGTTCACTTAACAACCACATATATCACTTTCTAATATTTGATTTAAAGATGCTGACAAAATTCCCAATTGTGGCAAGTAATTTAAAAACACAAAATATTTAAATCTATTAAATATAATTTGAATTAATAGATTCTTATAATTAATAACATTTATTGTAGTCTGTCTTATATGCTGTAGCCTTAAGTTGGAGAGGAAGCTGAAGTAATAAGATCCATACATAAACAGAATTGCACCATTGCTTCAAAATGTGATGAAGATGAGGGAACCTCCTGGATACATATATATCTGTATACATATATATCTCCCCTGAAAGCAAACTTTGCTTCACAATTTTTAGGGCCGAAAAGAAATCCCACTGAAATGTTAAAAAAAGACTCCTATGGAAAAGTCTGTTCATATCCTCTGCCCATTTTTGGATTCAGTTGTTTGCGTTTCTGTTGTTGAGTTGTATGAGTTCTTTATATATTTTGGAGATCAACTCCTTTTCAGATAAATGGGTTGCAAATATCTTCTTCTACTTGGTGGGTTGTTTTTTCATTTTGTTCATGGTTTCCTTTGCTTTGCAGAAGCTTTTTATTCTGGGGTATTCTCATTTGTTAACTTTTTCTTTTGTTTCCCTTGCCCAAGTAGACATGGTATTTGAAAAGATGCTGCCAACACCAATGTCAAATAGTGTACTGCCTATATTTTCTTCCAGGAGTTTCATGGTTTCAGGCTTTACATTCAATTCTTTAATCCACTTTGAGTTAATTTTTTGTACGGTACAAAATAATGTCTACTTTCATTCTTTTGCATGTGGCTGTCCAGTTTTCCCATTTATTTGAGGGATCTTCCTTTCTCCATTGTATGTTCTTGGCTCTTTTGTGGAAGACTAACTGTCTATAGATGTGTGGTTTTATTTCTGGGCTTTCAATTCTGTTCCATTGATCTGTGTGTCTGTTTTTGTGCCAGTATCATACTGTTTTGATTACTATAGCTTTGTAGTATATTTGGAAGTCAGGGATTGTGATGCCTCCAGCTTTTCTCTTTTTACTCAGGATTGCTTTGGCTATTCAGGGTCTTTCATTGTTCCATTTTAGGATTTTTTGTTCTTTCTTTTTAGGGTTTTAGGATTCTTTGTTATTTCTGTGATGAATGTCATTGGGATTCTGATTGGGATTGCATTGAATCTGTAGATTGCTTTAGGTAGTACGGACATTTTAAAGATGTTTATTCTTCCAACTCATGAGCATGGAATATCTTTCCATTTCTTTATGTCTTCTTCAACTTCTGTCAATAATGTCTTATACTTTTCAGTGTACAGGTCTTATACAGATGGTGAACAGACATATGAAATGATGTTCAACATCACTAATTACTAGGGAAATGCAAATCAAAATTGCAATGAGATATCATCTTACACCAGTTAGAATAGCTATAATTACCAAGACAAAAAAACAACAAATGTTGGAGAGGATAAGGAGAAAAGGAAATGCTCATACACTGCTGGTGGGAATGCAAACTGGTGGAGCCACTACGGAAAACAGTACGGAAACTTCTCATAAAATTAAAAATAGAAATACTATACAATCCAGCTATACCACTACTGAGTATTTATCCAAAGAACTTGAAATCAATGATCCAAAGAGATTTATGCACCCCTATGTTCACTGCAGCATTATTCACAATAGCCAAGATGTGGAAACAACACAAGTGCCCTTCTACAGGTGAATGGATAAAGAAGATGTGGTATATATATCCAATGGAATACTACTCAACCATAAAAAGACAAAATTGTCCCATGTGCAACAACATGGATGGAACTTGAGGGTATCATGTTAAGTGAAATAAGCCAGACAGAGAAAGACAAATACTGCATGATTTCACTCATATGTGGAAGATAACAAATACATGAATAAAGAGAACTGATTAGTGGTTACCAAAGGGGAAGAGATTAGGAATGGGTGAAAGAGGTAAAGGGGCACATATATATGGTGACAAAAATTAGACTACTGGTGGTGAGCATGATAAAGTCTATTCAGAAATTGATAAATAATAATGTACACCCAAAACTACACAATGTTATACCATTATGATCTCAATAAAACTACTGGAAAAAATATATGTATACTCCTAAAATTCAGAAACTGACAGAAAGCCTTTTTGGAGATCTGTTTTGTTGTTGTTTTTTTTCTGTCACATTTCCGCTTAATACCAAATGCTTGATAAATTTCATTTATAATGAAAACAAAAGTAAATAAAAAGGTGGATGGATGAACAAATGGACAGGGAGATAAATGGATAGATAAGGCTTGATGTGGTTGGGAGAAGGCAGCTATTCTTTCCACATTACGTAAATTTATCTGGGTTTTTTTTTTTTTGGTGAGGAAGATTGGCCCTGAGCTAATGTCTGTTGCCAATCTTCCTTTTTGTTTTCCTCCCCAAAGCCCCCCAGTACATAATTGTTTATTCTAGTTGTAAGTCACTCTAGTTCTTCTATGTGGGATGCTGCCACAGCATGGCTTGATGAGCAGCATGTAGGTCTGTGCCCAGGATCCAAACCGGTGAACCCCAGGCCACCAAAACAGAGTGTACAAACTTAACCACTCAGCCACAGGGCTGGCCCCTACATAAATTTATCCTGAGCAGTTATGCGGTTACTGGCTTCAAGGAAAGTCATGGCAATGAAAAAAGTAAATTCAGGTCTAGGATTTATCATTTAGCTTGGCTTTGAAATATTAATTGTTTTTTCTTATATTAATACTTGTGTCTAATACACAGATGTAGGATGTATTCTACTTAAGTGGGAACCACATGTGCAAAACCATGTAAATGAAATATAACTAGTAACTATATTATTGAAATTTACACTGTGTACACATCTAATCTTGTTTAAGCCAGAAGAACATTTTTCTACATAAAACCTATAAACAGAGAGAAATTACTCAAAATGAAGACTCACTTTCTAAAGTCACTTTGTCTCTTTGTAGGTTATATTTACTTTGCATGTTCTTTTTATATACAAAGAATTTAATTTTATGTCATCAATACAAGAAAGACAAAATATTTTCACTTTGTTATAAATAAAAATCACTCATACTAGAATTATGAATTTTGGTCATCAAAATCATAAGTGCTATAAAAATGCTGGTGCTTAGGAGATAAGATTAATTAGGACCTCAAAGAAATTCTGTTATGTATATTTTCAGTTCTCATTCCAAAACCTTGTTCAGCGTGAGGCAACTAAGACAATGACTTCAGAGTAGTTCATCAAAAGGGTTCAATCTTATCTTGAGAAAGCAAGAGGGAAAAGGAGGTGGAGAGGGTATGGAGGTGAAGAGAGAGTGAGACAGAGACAGAGATAGAAGACAGAGACAGAGAGATGGAGGCAGAGAGAGAAAGGCAGAAGGACAAGGAGAGACAGGGAGTTTGAAACTGAGGTGCAGAGTTTTAATGACCTGTTTCTGCCTCCAAATCTGGTCACATCTGCGTAAATGATAAATGATGTGGCTGCATGCCCATATTGTCTTTGCTTGGAAGGGACTATGGAATCATTCCTTGGATCTCTTCTCATATCCTCGATGAGGCGATCTGAATTTATGGCTGTAAATCTATACATTAATGACTCCCGCCTTGACAGACCTCTCTCCAGAATACCAGGCTCGTACATGCAGCTGCTACTCAACATCTCTATTTGGATGGCAGGCAGCCTCATAAGCATAACATGTCAAACGGAGCTCTGGAGCTCCTGGTCCAAACTCTCACCCAAACTGCTCCCCTCACAGTCTTCTTCATCTCATTTCAGTTGATGGCAACTCCATCCTTTCACTTGCTCAGAGCAAGAACTCAAAATTATATTTTATTTTCCTTTTTCTTTGAAATTTCACATCCTATTTCTCAGTAATCCTGCAGGCTCTCTCTACCTTTAAGACGTATCAAGAATCCCACGCCTTCTCACCACCTCCATTGCTACCACTACATACAAAGCCAACACCAGCCTCACCTGGATTACTGCCCTCACCCCCTTTAGTGGATCCTCAACCAAAAGACGCAGAGCGATCTCTATAGAATGTCTGTCAGATCAGGTCACTCCACTTCTCAGAGCTCCCCAACGGCTTTTCATATGCCTGAAAATAAAATCGAAAGTCTATTACGTGCCTTCCTCCCCCTGTTATTTCCACAGCCACAACTCTAATGACTGCTGCATTTTCTTAGCCCACCATACACATGGAAGTTCTTGCCATTTCCTGCAACAGAAGAATCACGGGATCTTTGCACCTACTGTTCTATCATCCTGCACCCCTCTCCTACCAGCTCCTTCCCTTCTCTCTGACCTTTACTCAAATGCTACTTTTTCAGTGGGTCTTTCCCTGACCACCCTATGTAAAATTACAATTTCAATTTCCCAGCATTCTTTGCCCTCTTTCTTTTTTGTTTCATTTTTGTTTTTGCTGAGAAAGATTCACCCTGAGCTAACATCGGCTGCCAATCTTCCTCCTTTGTTTGTATGTGAGCTGCTGCCACAGCACGGACACTAACAGACAAGTGGTGTAGGTCCATGCCTGGGAACCGATCCTGACCACTGAAGCAGAGTACACTGAACTTAACCACTAGGCCACGGCGGCTGGCCCCCCTCTTTCTTGATTTATTATTCTCTGTAACATTTATCATCTAGTGTTCTACATATTTTATTCATTTTGTCTCATTCTAAGACAATATGGACTCTACCAGATCTAGTATTTTGTTCACGATTTTTAATTGTTCCGTCCATGACTGTTTTCCAATGACTAAAACATTTGTTGAATTGAATAAGAAGTCAGGGAAAGACAGGACATCACTGTCTTTCTGTAATCCAGGTAGTCTGTTACTTACATTGTTCTCTCTCTGTTAATATCACCCTGAAGGATGGCTTTCACTAAAAGAAGGTGACATCAAAAACTCAGTGGTTGGGGCTGGCCCCATGGCCTACTGGTTAAGTTCAGCACACTCTGCTTCAGCAGCCTGCGTTCAGTTCCCAGGTGTGGACCTACTCAACAGTGGCGACCATCATACAAAGTAGAAGATTGGCAACAGTTGCTAGCTCAGGGCAAATCTTCCTCAGCAAAAAAAAAAAAAATAATAAAATAACAAAACAAAACTCTGTGGTCAATATAAAATACTAATGTCTATGCTTATTAAGAAAGATAGAGTTTTATAATTAACAAAGCCATTTTAGGCTATAATTTTAAACGCCTTTTCCCCCAATGTGTAATCTTAAAAAAGAACCCACAATTTTATGTTTATGTGCAATGCACTACTGGTTGCAATTTGCTTTTCAGTTACTTTTAAGATGATTAAATAGTAAGTAGCCAGGATCATGCTGCTGTACAACTTTTGCATCCAACTGTGAATCATAGGCTATCTCTAATAATTTAATGGGTGTTCTCTTTATATATAATGCTATCAGAGAGGCACCCTGCTAAGTGTTAAATAACTCAGCTTCTGTAAATATAGCCTTAAATTTTCTAATTTAAAGGCAAAATTAAACTTTAATATATCTAACTGTCACCAATAACAGTAATTAGCAGTTACAGTAGCTTATTCCGAATTAGTTGATAAAGATCCAATTAGATTTTTAAATCATCATTGCAAATTATTGAGCTTTATTTTCAAGAAACATATTTTACATCATTAATGACCCATAGAAGTTGTGGAGGGCAACAACTTTTTTAAATAATGACCTCTAAGAGACCTACTTCTAGTTTGCCTATTCACTGAAGAATTCCTCATATAATTAACCTGCCTCATCTCTTTCGTGGCTTACTCAGATGGGCAGTGAGAAAGGTAATGACGGCTAAAAACTCCTGGAGCCGTCTCTGCATCTAACAACACAGCACTGTGCTCCTCTGTTATCTAACCTGGATTATGTGGTAGAAAGTTATTTACAACACATAAGTCTAATACCATATGATGAAGAGCTATATATTGTGTGTTCCTAAAGCATAAGATTTTAGAAACTTTATACTGCATTTAGCTAAATTACTTGTAAATAGAGTAGGCTTCACAAGATAACTAATATTTTCTAAAATACTTTCCAAAATTCCACTAACTGAAATTTTCATAATGGATATTGTTATTCAAGCTCTAGTTTGCACCCATTATCAGTGTGACAATTCATGTGGAAGTTGTACAAAGTAAGAGAAAGCTTTCTTTTTACTTTCCTATTAGATGTAGAACATTTTTTTCCTAAGACCAATATATACTTTTAAAATTTGAAAAACCACTGGGGTAAATTTAATGGTTCTCACTCCTGCTTGAAATTACATAGAATTTTTGACAAGGCTAACATGTTCAACCACTTGTGCTTTTATAGACAGGAATAGCTTCACATTTAAAAACTGGCAAACTACAAAAAGTTGCAAAGCACATCTCCTTAACACAAGTTTTGAACTTTATTCTTCACTGCACATATCAAATCCCCAACAAGAAAAAAATCGATCTCAGAAAAAAATGAATTCTGGGCAGAAATTCTTTCCTGGAAGAATTTTGATCTATATACAAATCGCTGCAAGTGAAAGCGCATGTGTATCTTGAAATGTTAGAAAATATCATTTATTATTTCTTGTTTTTATAATAACTCAGTAGGAAGACAAACATACTCAAGATAAAAATCAAACACTGAAATCTCTGTACTTCGGGACGATGAATGAATTCTCTGGCGTGGCACTGCGCATTCCAAACTCAAAGACTGTTTACTGACGATTTTGTCATGCACTTTAGCAGAGTCATTACATGAAAGAGGAATGCCCAAAGAGATACTTTAAATTTGAGAATTATTTTTCTCTGTTCAGCTGTTAAACTAGCTCTCAGGAAAGCAGTAATTCACAAAGTGAAATTAGGCAAGGTGACTCAATTATGTGGCTTTATGTTCCAGTTCCTGTACGTGCTCTAAAAAGGCATGTTAGAATCGTTTTTCTCCTTAGCAGTCAGCAAGAGAATAAGCAATCCACAGTGGAGTTTCATGGTGTGGATACACGTTCTTGTAATCTGAATTGTGCCCTCTGGAGTTCCTGGGATCACTGACCATTAAATCATAGTGGTTATGACGAATTCTGAAATCTCATGAGTGCATGAATACAAATGTGATTTCATGTGATCAGCAAGCCTTTGAATTTGAGAAGTGCTAGAAAGCCAGAGATACAATCAAATGACAACATTTTGTCCCTAAAGTACCTAGATGATGGTTATGGGAATTACAGGTTTTTCCACACTTCGGAACATTGGGATTGAGAAAAGGTGCCGGAATTCATATTTTCCCTGCATTATATAGTTGGAACACCTATCAGAAGGGTTGTGGGAGAAGACAAAGAGCTTCCTGACAGAGTCACAGGGGCCTTAGGAGTATGGCTGGAGAGAGTGTGAAAAAAATAACCATACTGTTTTATGACAACTTGGAATCAACGGCGTCAAGAGACTTCACCCATATACATATATGCATAGACACATTCACCTTAGTAAACTGCAGATTCTCAAAGGGAATCCCGACTCTTTGCCTTGTGCCAGGGGCAACACTCATTTTCAGAATCAAAACACACCCCATTCCTCTTTAATTTGCCAGCAGTAACTCTATTTGTAATCTCCTTATGATATGGAATCCAAACCCCGACATTCAAATGCTTCTATTATGTAGCCCATTCTCATTACATTCAAGAAATGTAAAACGTGTGAGGCTACTGTAACCTGCCTATTGGAAAAAAATGTAGAGTATGAAGAATTTTATTTTTCAAGATTATCCACCTTTCTTCCATTTTCAGAAGCAAACATTCAAGGAAAAGAAAAAACAGTAAAGGGGCCAGTCCCATGGCAGAGTGGTTAAGTTCTCGTGCTCCGCGGCAGGCGGCCCAGTGTTTCCTCAGTTCGAATCCTGGGTGCGGACATGGCACCGCTCATCAAGCCACGCTGAGGCGGCACCCCACATGCCCCAACTAGAAGGACCCACAACTAAGAATATACAACTATGTACCGGGGAGCTTTGGGGAGAAAAAGGAAAAAAAAAAATATTTTTTAAAAAAAAGGAAAACTAAACTCAAACATTTTTCTACTTAGCAGCATATTCATCAAATAACTGGAATAACTTGCTATGTCATCATTCATATACCTTGTAGGAAAGAAACGATGCTGTTTCTAAGTCTCACGGGACTTAAACAAACAAAGCTGAGATCTCAAAGGAGAAGATTTGAAATCTAGGCATGCCCAGAGGAAATTATGAACAAGATGGTGTAGATGCTCCTCCTGGTGCCCTTGTTTTCAGTTGCCATCTCCTACCGTTCCACCTAATCCCCAAGAGAAACCTTCCCTAGTCCCACTACCACCAAAGAGCTCAAATATTTTCTAACCCTGGGCAACACTTATATAGGACCCAAAAATTTTGCATTGTAAACACCTTATTTGGAACATATAATGCTGCCTTTCCCTGGAATTCTAAGTTGGTGATATCAAAAGAACCCCTCCCATTGAATCTAGAAAACGAACATAAACTCTTATTAATACTTCTATTATGGGAAAATGTAATAAATAAAATAAAGGACATAATTATAAGAATTCTATACTCGTAGGAATGAAAACATGCACAAAACTAGTGATAAAAGCTAACATTTATTGAGCACATACTAAATTCCAAGCTCTAGAGAAACTATTTTTATCTATTTCCTAATTTACTCATATTGGCCCCTGAGATAGATGTTAATATAATTTAGACAAAAAAACACAGTCTTAAAATTATACTTGGTCCAAGTTCCAGAGCCAGGACTATCTCTTGGCTCTCTGATCCCAAAGGTCTAGCTCCTAACAATTGTACTTTAATACTAGGTTCATTGCCTTAACATTTATAACTTTACACCTAAATAGAGTGGTGAGAAAAAGAAAAGAAACAGTGCTCCCTTGGTGTGTTCCAGAAAGTTTCCAGGTATGTCAGGGCCTAGAAATGATTTCTCAGTTGAGAGCCTTGCTCAATGAATAGGAAATTCAATACATGGCCCAAGAAAAAAGAGTAATTATAATCACAAAAGAAGGGAGAAGATGTGCCATAAAAATTTGTCAATCATTGTATATAACATAGACAAGACCAGAGACTGATGAATAAATTATTACATGTACTCTCTAGAAAAGGTTTCTGGCCAACACTGGCAGCAATATAAACAGACCATGGTAAATAAAAAAGCTCAGAAAAATCAATCACTAAGACCTTAAAAACAAACTGAATCAATTCATTTAGAAATTAAAAAGTTTATATCAGTTATAAATCATATATTGAAAGAAAGAAATAAAACATCATTCTACAAATAAAAGACAGAAAATTTAGAAAGCCACATTATCTCCAAGGAGCCATAGCTGACATTGACGAAATATGATAAGAAAATATATTATAGTAATTAAAAGACTCAGCCAGCTTATGCTGATAGGCTGTTCTATCTTCAGGAGAAATGCATTAATACTCTCTCAAGAGAAAAAAGAATGGATAAGAGACATAGCGACTAAGTAGCTATGTGACCTTGTGTCAACCTCTCAGAAACTTCATTTCTTCTCTCTGGGCCTCAGTTTCTTGATATCCTATTCAAGTATTAAATTCAATAGCTGTATAGAATGTTCTTTGCCTTTTTTGACACATAGAGAAAAAATGTACAAGTGGTTCTATCTGTATTCAGTTCAAATAAGAGCAAAAGTTAAGGTTGACACAATAAGACTCAAACCATAGATGTCTGTCAACCTTAAAGTAGCAATCCCACAAACATAATGGGGATGGCCAAACCTTTCCTAAACCAAAGAGGCTTTCAAACATTTAACTTAAAATAGACAATCTGGATGCCTCATCATTAACGACAGCAGGCAAAGAATAGAGGTAGGCAGAACTCACCAGACACAAGAGCGGGTTGGAGATCAGGTAAACCAGAGGTTACAAATACAAGCACTAGAATTGACTAGAGACCCCAGGGTTGTGTAAAAAATGGAGACTGGTTGTGAAGCAAATCATATGATCTCAGGGTAAGATAAGTTGTTAACAATAAGGAAATCCACAGAAACTGAGTACAGAGCAGAAGAAAGACTTGCATGGTGCTCATCCTTGATGGCCATTATTCTCATTTACCCAATCAAGAACTACTCCTAAACCAGTTTGCTCCAGAGAATATAAGGAGATTACTAGGCACAGCAGTCTGCTGATACTTATTCGAGCTCCCTAGGACACAGCCTTTCCCTTCCTCTCACTAGCTTTTACATTTGAGGATTGCACATCAAAGGCAGTGTTCTTAGCTGGGGCTGAACTTGGTAGTAAAATCAGATAGTGGCTTATGTAGCAATTTTTAAACTGTAAGATCTGTGATAACTAGCATTCTGCTTTCCTTTTATTATAAACAGAAGGCTCTCAAAGGTGATAACCATTTTAACCTGTGTTCTGCATATACTTTAAGTTCTGATATATAGAACACAAGAAAACCAGGAGGCTTGGTCAAAAGTAAGTTTTTAGGAGAAATTCATTCTGACCGTCTTTGACTAATGACCCCTCCTGCTAAAAACTCCTAAGTATTCTCTATTGTCTACACTACAGAACAATGTTCAGATGTCTCTATGGGTCACACAAGACCCCCCGTACTCTAGTTAGTGTCCACCTTGTAGACCTGATGCTCTAGCCAATTTCTGCCTTGCCCTTTGTTTCTCAGAAACACCACAGAGTGTAGTCTCTTGCCCACATCACTTCTTGCCTCCATGCCTTTTCCTCTAATTGGAAAACCTTCTCCTCCTCTTCATCTGATTATTTTATTTATCCTTTAAAACTTAGTTAAAATATCAACTCCTTCAGGAAGCCACCCTGATATTTCATCACTGTCACTCCCAGGTTCATTGGTGGACCAACTCATTTATTAGCTCTGCTTACATAATATTCTAGGCATAAACTTAGCATTGTAAGCCGTATTATTTCATGAGTATCTATTTGTGCCTCTTTAGAGTCTTATGTCTATGAGGCCAACCCTAAAGTGACTGCTTATTTTCTTCTAGAATAGAGTTTACAATTCAGGTAACACCCACCAGGTAAATTTTTCTGTCTATAAGGACAGATGTGATGTAGCATTGTGTAATGGGAAGGAAAAATGGGTTTTGGAACCAGTCTTAAATTCTACTCCTAACTCTATTACTTGCTATAAAAAGTTTGATAAGTTATTAACCATTTTCAGCTGTTTTCATGCCCATAAATATAGGAGAAAAATACCATCATCATTGGGTTGTTGTAAGATGTTATATAAAAAGCAACTAGCAAAATGCCTGGTGAACAAATATTATTGATCATTTCCTTTCAACTGTAAACTCCTAGAAGATAAAGGGTGATGTCTCATATTTATTTTAATGTCTTCAACAGTTAGCAAGCACACTGTGTAATATAATATGAGTACTTTATAAGTGTTTGTTGAATGAATAAATAATTATGAATAAACACATATATACATAAAAATAATTAGTAAATAATGTTTCTATAATCTCAAACTCTTAAACAGTATTTCCTAATTAATATAGACTAGAAAAAAATATTAAACAGTTCTTATGAAAATTAATTAGGGCATGGTTGAAAGAAAGCCCAAAGACATGAAATAAATTAAACATCTTGCTTACACAGGATTTCCTAAAAACTTGTCACTTGCATCTCTATTCCTCAACTTGTATTAATCGTTCTGGCAAAAGAAAGATTATTATATCATACTGAAACCAGAAGGTCTATAGGTTCCTAAACCTGTTCATTAAAAAATATATAAATGAAAGAATTTTACAAAAATCATCTGTAATTTCAACATCTTAGATATTCTCTCTTTTAGTTTTTGTCCATATACATACATAATTTTCCCATAAGGTAGATGCCATTTATGTTTTCCTTTTTTGCATTACATGTGACATACATTTTCTATATTTATATGCAGTTTCTCATAAATTCTATGCTAAAGGCTGCAAAATATTACAGTGAGGTGATGTACCAAATTTTTTAAATATTTCTCTATTAGTAGGTTATCGTAAGTAATGATCCAACGCATATCAATCATTCACCCTGAATCTCCTTTGTCTGGTGGACAAAAATCCTGCTGTCTGTCCCATGAATGGTGACACTGCGGTTCACTAACCCTCGAAGCACTTCTGCTGCATACTTCCCTGCTGTTTTAAAAACCGTAATTCAGTGTAGAATTAGTTAAGATTACTTATTAGCTACTCTCTAACTGTTTCAATCACTTCTGTCGTGTTTTAAAGCACATTTAAGCAAGAACAAAAATTATGAGGGAAACATGCAATGATTTTCTTACAGGATGTAATTGTGAAACTTTTCTGGAAATAACATATATTTGAAAGTAAACTATTCAAACAGATTTTTTTGAATTTGGTATACTTAGTAACTTTACAAGTCATAGACAGTCCAGTAAAAATACTGACTAGTTACATTTACCAAATTCCTACTACATGCTAGTGTTTTATCCTATTACCAACGCTTACCATGGACCTGCAAGGTAGTTGACACCCCTATGTCACACATAACACATGAAGTTCAATTCTCTCCCCAAATAAACATAAATAGGTAAATATTGGACACAAAAAACAAAATCATTATTTACAGATTTTATGATTATCTACATAGAAAAATCTTGGAGATGAAAAACTATTAGAACTAATATAATTGTTCAGTATATTTGCCAGAAATAATATAAATATACAAATCAATAGGTTTCCATTTCCAAAGTAAGGGAGAAAAAAATCATATTCACAATTATATAAAAAGCCATAAACTTACAGCAACAAACTTAATGAAAGATGGGAAAGACTTACAAATATATCTATAAATTTTATTGAATAAATAGAAGACCGGAATACATGGAACATCAAACTTTCAATGACAATATTGCAAACATGTCAGTTATCCTTCTGCTAATCTGTACATTTAATGCAATTCCAATCAAAATTACAATTTGGTGGGGGACTGGTTTTGGGGGAGAAATAAAAGTTGAGGCATTGACACTATTGCCAAACCAGAAAAAACAACTGTACAAGAGGCATGAAAGTTTGGATAAGTTAAACATTGTGATACTGTCTCCAAAAGAGACAAATAGAATTAAAAAGCAGAATAGAGAATCCAGAAACAGATTTGTACGTATATGAGAATTAAACATATGATAAACATAGTATTTCAAATCACTGGAAAAGGGTGGAATTCGTAATAAATTGTGTTAGAAAAACTAGATGTCTGTCTGATATTCAGAGAGACCAAGTAACTAACCCGGGGTTATACAGCTAGAAAGTAAGTAGACACTAGATTTGAACTCTAAAGAACAGGCTGTCAACACTGTGCTTCACTATTTCTCAGTCATCTTACATACCTATACAAGTTCTTGCTGACGCAGGAAGCTCCGTTTTACAGATCAGTAAAATGAAGTCAGAATAGGGAAAAGACTGCCTCAAGGTCACTCTGCTGGTGGCGATAGGGCCAGAACTGCACCTTTAATTCTTAGCTCACCCACAGTCAAAATTAAATATTCTGGCTTACTTCTAAATTTGTCATGAATTGTATTTCTAGCTCTAATTTCCAGTTTTCTATTAATTCACTCAAACTGCTTGGTATTTTTTATGAGAAGTCCTTTTAATACACACAGTCAGCTATGATCTAGATAAAATGTGTCTTCCCCAAATCTTATATTTGTAAGGCATTTTTGGGTAGTGAATTCAGACATTCTGAGATGTGCCTTCCTGCCCTTCAGAACACCTCCCATTTAGATCTGAAGTGTGAAATTTTCCTACTATAGCTTTAGTTCTTTAATTTAAAACTGTTCTCTACTGTTAAAAGGTATTATTTCTGAAGGCATAAAACTTACACGATATTGGTCAGGTATGGCTATGAAGAAAACAGAATAATATGACAGAGAATTTCTGGTGGAAGTGGGAGAAGAAAGTTTTAGGTTTAACAAGAATAATCAGGAAAGGCCTTCTTGAGAAAGTGACATTAGAGTTTATTTTAACAAAGATTCAGGTAACCATTCCAAGACCTGAAGAAAGAGTGTTCAAGAATTTAAAAAATATAAGTATAAAAGCCCTGGGGTTTATAAATAATAAGCTGATTTCACATTTGAAGGACAAAATAGAAAGCTAGTATAATAGCAATGATAAATTGGGGGAGGGGTGATCGACCAGAATATGATGCTATTAGAGAGGTAGTCAAGGACTGGGTCATTCGGTGCCCTGCAGGATATGATAATGAGCTTGCAACTCAAAATCCAAAGGGAAAGCAAAGAAGATCCATGTGAGCTATATTTAACAGAAATATGACACCACCATCCCTAACTTCTCCAAAGAGAAAAAGATATCCTAAAGCAGACAGTGTAGGTGAAAACCTAGCTTATTCGTCATTTCAAAGAAAATGAAAAGTTCAGCAGGTTTAGGCTCCATGCACTTCACTAGTTTTCCTAAAATCTGATACTTTTACCATCAGAGTAAAAATGATTTAAAGTCTGGTAAACCTGAAGTGCAAATATTAAATGGAACTGATAAATAAGTAGTAAATCTAACCCGTATGTCTTTAAAGTGTGTGAAAAGAGTCATTGGGAGTTAATAGGAGGAAATAGCTTGATCAATTATTTTATCAGGAAAGAAAGTCAATACAAAACAAAGAATTAATCGGTATCAAATTTTTCAAAAGGTGAAATAATACATTTCACCTAATGTTTCTAGCTAATTCCTCTAATTTGTCCTCCAAAGACCTATTCTTTCTCCCTTTAAAAAACTGTGACTTCTTAAGCTAATGAAGACTAATAATTACATTGCCCCAGAAATGTTTTCAAGATGCTCCCCTGTCCTTTATTACTGGCTATTCTTTATACCACGGAAAATGTCTTCCATAAATACCATCTTTGAGTTTCCTTAAAGTAACAGTTAGTGTCCATCCTGCACATCTTGCCTTTCATCTGTATGAATTTAATCCAATTTTTAAAGAAGGAATAAACATAATAAGCACTATATTAGAGGTTTAAGAGTTATAGAAGTAAGAAGAAAATATATGAATATTTAAATAAACATCCCAGTAATAGGCCAACACAAGTAAAAGCTAATTTTCTGTCACTTACATAGTATAATAAACATCTAACTCTTTATAAAAGATGTATATATATGTGTGTGTGTATGTATACATATATTCAATATATATATTTTCAACATGTGTGTGTGCATTTTATAACGTTAATGCTAGTTGCAAATATTTCTTTCTTCCACATCGGCTTTTAAACTGCCAAAAACCTTACACTGTGTCTTAATTATTTTCATATGCTCATCTGAGATCTTTCACAGAAAAATTAAGTGCTTCAGAAATGGTTATTGAGTTGAATCAAATAGAACAGAATCACACTACCATTTCTCATGAAGCAGAATTCAATATCACACAGAATCTGGTGTTAAGCTGTCTTGTTTCAGACTCAGAATCAGTGGCTTAAGAGGTGTTGGTAACTGAATTATTCAAAAGATTCCACTACGAAAATGTTCAATTAAAATATGGCCCTTTTACCATGATCTCTAAGATAATATTACGATGATGTTCCACTTCGCAGGCACACTTCCAAGGATACTCGCATGCAAAATATTAGTAATGATTTTAATGCATGTGTCAAGTCTAAATCTTTGTTCCTGTTGTTTTGTGTACTCAACAGAGTTGACTTCTAAGGAAGAAAACTGAAAGAGATATGCATGTAAATTGAGTATTGGAATGTATTCCAAATAAATAAATGCCAATATAATTAAGAAAATCAAACTATTTCTAAACAGCTGTTAAAAGATTCATTTTGACCTCACATTTGCTAATCACACAAGATGTTGCAGAATACCAGCATTTGTTATCTAAAAGCAAAAGAACAAATGAATAAACTGTATCCAGCCATGTGTATAATCCTCCTGCCGGTTGATCCTCAGCGCATTGTACCGTAGTGGGAGTATGGCTTTTTCTGCCTCTTCTCTGTAACATATAAAAGGTATTAACTTTCACTTTAAAAAGAAATAATGAAAGAAAGAAAAAGCAGCTTCTGTTTGTATATAAACACCAGGCATGGAGATTCTATACTGCATCCTAGGAGAAACCAGGGAGCCAAAATAATGAGCTTAAAACCTCAGAAATCTGTGTCTATGATTCAACTATTTGAAAGCAGTTACTAAATAATTTCTTCCATGATACTAGTGTATTTTCTTTTGTAATAGGCACTACTTTGTTTATCCACTCCAGAATTTTGTCTCTATTTTAATTGCTATTAAGGTTTTATAGCTTCATTCTCTGATACTCCCAGATTCTCTTTCCATTTGGGTTTGTAGCATGTGGTCACTGAGGTTACGTTCACTTTTCCTCTTTTATGTTTAGCCTCATTGCCTCAAACTTTTCTTCCCACTGAATGCATATGAGATCATTTATCTCTTCATATTTCTATTCAGTCCAAGTGCTGATTTTGTGTGTGGGTTTCTTTTTTCTTTTAAAAAGAAAATGTGGCTTCTCTCATTTTTCCATAACTCGTTAAAATGTCCAGATTTCTTTTCCTAATGCTATTTTTTCTTTATTACTCAATAGCACAGAACATCACCACGATGTATTACCTTGAAACAGATTTATTCACCAATTTATTGTATCTTGGAAATGTCCTTCCAGTTTGTTACAAAATTTGATGCACATTAATCATCAAAAGTGTCATTAGCACAATTATTTTATTGCTAATGATAAATAGCTGACTTCTGAAATTTTGGTGGTGGGATGAGATGAAAAAGATTTCAGACACAAACCACATTTGATAATTTGTGGTGAAAAATATCAGTTTCTGTAATAAGTAAAATGTATTGAAAGAAAAACTAATTAAGTCAAATGTGCATTTTTGTTAAAACAATTAAGGCTGTATTTAATTATATCTAGCTTTGCCCAATGAGATGATAATAATAAATATTACCCCAAGTGACACTTGCCACCATGTATTTTCCAAACTGGTTTTAATATACTTCACACTATTGTTTTTATTATTGCTTTTATTTTAATTATCATAATTTGCATTATTATGACTATTTACCTAAGCCTTTTTGTGGACTATATTCACACTGCATTAACTTTTGCTCTATTCACAGTGCATTAACTTTTGGCCCTCAAGAGCAAAAGGTATCAAATTCTGTCCACTGATCCATGACCGACATGAAAAACGACATTCACAACTATAAAACATCCTCATACAGGTATAAGGACTAAATGAACACCCCAAATTTTGTAATTACAAAAATTCATAATTATAGCTATTAATTTATAATACATCCATAATAGATACTTACTATAGATTTGGGCTATATATATTTTTTGTAAGTATATTGTAACACATATCTCTTTTTCTCCCGTTCAAGAAATCATTAGCAGGATGGGAATAACCTTGCCTGTACTCTAATTTATTTGAAAAGAAGTAAATCATTAAAAACAAATTGGCGCTTAACTATTCCTGGTTACAAATTACTTGGGACACACTTCAGAGGTGATCATGACGTACTAAGGTATGTTTCATGAGCCTGGGAATTGCTAACCTAGGTTTTCATTTAAACCCCACAGAAGTCAGGGAAGTGATAGTAATAATGACCTAAATGGTAACAGTGGGGAGAGTCTGGCTATATCGAGCAGAGTTCCCGTGGAAGGCAGAACAGTGACTCCAAGGACGTCCATGCCTTAACCCTTGGGACTTGTGAATGTGTTAAACTTACATGGCAAAAGGGATTTTGCAGATATGATAAAACTAAGATGCTAGAGATGGGAGATCATATTGCATTATTTGGGTAGGCCCAATGTGATCAAAATGGTACTTATAAGAAAAAGAAAGGCAGGCAGCTCAGAATTAGACAAGAGGTGAGGCAGGAAGCAGAGATTGGAGTGATGAGAATGCTGGCCCAGGGCCATAAGCAAGGAATGTAGACAGCCAGTAGAAGCTGGAAAAGACTAACTGGATTCTTCCAGAGCCTCCAGAAGGAACGCAATGCCACGGACACCTTGATTTTAGCCCAGTGAAGCCCACTGTGCACTGCTGGCTTCCAGAACTCTATGAAAACTAATTTGTATTGTTTTAAGCCACTAAGAGTGGTAATGTGTTATGGCAGCAATAACAGCAGTCTTTAAACAGTGAAGGCATATTAGTATACACTGAACATGTTTTCTGAAGCATATGACTCAACTGCCGAAAAAGATTTTAGTTGACAGCGACTCCTTTACAGTGCTACTTCAGAGAGATGTCAGCCAAGAAAAAAGAAGACAAAAAAAAAATCTTGGGACAAATTCAGAACTATCCATTTGGTTTTTTCTTCCTGTTTTCCCCTAACTATGACATAAAAGAACTCTCAGTGAATGAGAGTAAGTGAAATTTAGGCAGTTTAGAAAAGAAAGTGGATAAAGAATGTAAATAATTGATATCATCTCCTGTACGAATTAAGCTAATCACAGTCTTAGTTACATTAGCTTTATCTATTTAATAATTTTAACTTAATTATATCAGTTTCCATAGTGGTTATCACTTCCACGGAAAACCACAGCCGTTTAATGAAAACTGCTATTTCCAATTTTTCAGATAAAGATCAATCTTGCAGCTCCATTCTCCATTTTTAAAACTATGGGTTCTTCTACTTCAGTTCTAAATTATGAATTCTTCATTTTATAACCATTCGGCTGAAATGTAAAGCCATAGTACAGAAAGTAAACACTTTCTTTCCAGTTAGTACGACATGTAACATACTTCTCCACTTGCAAACTATCACATTATATTCCCGTTATAGTTCTCTCCAGGAGTTCTTAAATCAAGAGACGCATTCTACAAAGAGAAAATGTTATACATGATGTAATATATGGGCTGCACGTCATCTATGTAACATGATGTATTTCTTAATGAACAAACCTATCCTTTTTATGTTAAGGGAATCAACTGAGGGTTGCTGCCTGGCCCCCATATATTTAAGGCTGATCAACAAAAATAGACAATGATCCTGTCCATATTCCAGTAGATAAATACCCAGAAGACATTATAAAACACTTCCAAAGGCCAAGGCAATGCTGGTAGACTGAGGCCGGCTTCCCTGCAGGTTACCAGAAAGCCAGATAGAGTTGAGTATTTAACACTACATAGTTTTACTTTTAATGTTCATATTTGAAATATGAGTAAGAAATGTAAATGCATGGTAGTCTCCCGACAGCTATGTCTACACTATGCTAAGCAAAAGGCAGTTTCATGATTTTGATAAAACTATCTGATTTTAATACATTCAGTTTGTGAATCAATGAACAAATATTAATTGGAGAGACAACTATATCCTAGATACTCTCATATGCATTAGGAATTCGAGAATGAAGAATATTTTAAATAAAAGAGAACTTAAAAAGGAGCCAGGCTTTATATTTTATAGTCCAACTGTTGAGACGGCCGTGAAGAAAATATGTCAATACAATTGTTAAGGACTATGATAAACATTTTGTGTACGAATAAACCACTAATTTTTTGTGGTGAAGTTGGAGAATATTTCAAGGGAAGTTGATATTTGAGCTGTGTTTACAAAAGAAAAGTATAAAAAAGGATTTGTGTCACGTGTTAAAAAAATCATCAACCACTTGTCTAGACTCTTTGATATTAAATAAAGGTAAGTGATTTAAAATAAAAACCAATAGAACTGGTTTAATTGATATAACCATGATCTAACCCTGTGGAAGGGCTTCCTTAGGGCAGCTAATACCACGCATCATACATTTTTTGATTCAGTACAAAGCAAATTACATAGAGACCAGTATACTAGGGATTAAAATACAGCAGCTCTTTTTTTCTTTTCATTAGTTCATTAGTTAATAAATTTTAACTTAGTATTAAAATTAACACACATCCAGTTTATCTCCGGTAGTTTTATTTTTAATAACCCAACTGTGCTATTTAAAGAAGTTAATGCAAAACTAGTAAACACATATTTAAGAAACATCACCAACTTCACCAAGAATCATTAACTCAAGCATCTGAAGCAACGTCCCAATATTTTCCAACATTTCAGTATGGCTGAACTTCAACCAAGCAGTAAAATACTATACTTCAGACTTAAGCATACATTCCTTTCATTTCTGTCTAGTTGCTACAGGGCACAGCTATTCACATCTACAAAGCCTGTTGGATTTACATGTGAGGGGATAATGGGTTGAAATGAAGGTTGCATCACAAGAGAAAGCATGAGGCACAATAGAACAGAATAATAGAACGATTGTCTGAGGCACCTCTTTCCTACATTGCCTGGATTGTGAGTGTCCAGTTCTTTTTCAGATATTTATCAGGGGCAGTTAACTATCATTCTTTTTGTTGTAGAAAATAAATGGGTAGGGGTGGGGAAAGATGTCATGAGTAGGGCAGAAAGTTATGTGCGGAATGAAGGGGGAGGATGATGGGAGGGAATAACTTACCAAGGTTCTTTAAATCATGCAAGCTTAATGACCTTGCACATTTTATTCACCCATACACTTTCCAACCTCCACAGAGACTTAAAGACTCATGACAATATCAGAGTCTTCTGCAAAGATTAGAGTATAATGTCTTTTAAACTCAAAAATTTAAAGCATGAAAAAATAAAATATAACAGTCTTTTGAGAACTTTGTAGAGGAAAGGGGAAAACATATTTGTGTTTTGCAATCAAAATTACAAATGTTTTACAAACCACCATCTACATCTAAATATGAAAGTGAATATGACAAAGAAACTGAGATAAATTTAGCTTTCCTGGCCAATTTAACAACAGCTCAGAAAGTCTTTATAGGAATGTGTGGGAAGATGTTAATTGGGAAATGAATATTTAATTGGAGAGACTGGTTAGAATCTGTTATCATTTTAACACAGACTTATATGTTTACATACAAATTTTAATGTGTACATATACCAATGCATATAAAGAAAGTTTAGAATCAATGTTTGAAACTACATCTTAGAATATAAACTTACTCTAAGCTTTTGAGCAATTAATTCCTTTCTGTAAGACATGTCTACATACCAGAAATATTAAAACAATAGAGATAAAAAATTAAACATTGATTTTTAAAACCTAAATATTTCTGCACAAATCACAGCTCTTTGTATTCAAGAAAAAGTAAAAGTTAGTATTACTAACTTGGTTCTCAAAACTACATAGTTTGTAATAGATAAATTTAGTTCTCCACTACATTTATTAATTTGCGTTATTGGAACAAATTCAGATTCTAGAATGAGATAAGACTATGTTTAAATTCTACTTCTGACATTTTCTCGTTGTATAACTTGGGATGGATCATTTAACTAGTCAGAGCTAAGTGTTTTTAGCTAGAGAAGAGGAATGATATCTACCTATCTACAGGACTGTGTGAGGATTACGTAACTGTGTAAAATATCATGTGATGATATAAAGTATCAAGCATATACCTTTATTTAGCTGTTAGTGGCTACATCTTCCCCTCATCCTCACACTCATCTAGACCCTAACTGTGAAAGTCTATTTTGAAAAGAAGGATCCACGCTAATTTCCCATTGGAAGTCTATGAGACCAGAAGAGATGTGCAAAGGATTATAGCAGAAGATAAAAGTTAAACTCCTTCTGCCTTTGATAATTGAGATAATTTTTAAAAGTACATGTGGCTATATCTACCAATTGTACTCATCAATATAGCAAGCAAGACAACTTCCAAAAGCAGATAACACATGATACGTTCTACTTGTTAGGATCAGTGGGGTTTTTTGAAATAGGGTTCTTATTTAAATATATGTATTTCATTAATATCCACCAAATTTTGATATTAGCCCAATTTCTTATGGATTTTTTTTTTTTGAGATTTGTGATAAGCAATTTGTCACCTCTTTGTATAACAAACTAGGTATGCTTTTTTTCTTCCCTCCGAGGGATATTTGCCCTGAGCCTACACGTGTGCCAATCTTCCTCTCTTTTTTAGTGTGTGGGCTGGCAGCACAGCATGGCCACTAACAGAGTCGTGTAGCTCCATACCCAGGAACCCAACCCAGGCCACCAAACCACTAGGGCACTGAGGCTGGCCCTAGGTATGCTTTTTAATGTTTCCATATGATTATTGTATCAGGGCTTTCTTGTTGTTGTTGCTGTTATTTTAAAGTTTAAAAATGCTTTTACATAGCTATCAGTGTATTTAAACATTACAGAAAGAAATCAAAGAATGAGAATGTAAAATGACTAATGGATTTTATTCATGTTTAAGATACTCACACCTAATTTTATCCATCCTTCAGACATCTTTGACACAGAGTATTAGAGAAAGTATTTTCTGCCTTCTCTCCAAGATCACTGGGGGTGTGAGTTGCAAAGCTTCTTTATGCCAACAGATACAATACTATATTTAACTTCTACAACTTTCTGTAGGGAGGCACTAAGAAAGTTGACAATTTGTCTTCTTTTCCATTGAGAAGACATAATAATTTAAAATGACTTCTCCTTCATACAATCCAAAACGTGCTGTCAGATTCAAAGACTCAATGACGGTCAGGCTCAAAAACGCCAATTTGAAAAGCTAGCTATTATCTGAGAGGTTTTTCCCTCCACACTGATATATTTCAGAGAAGAATGTTTATGCATAAACCACATACACTGTTAGAATCTGTATAAGAATATGAAAACTTCTGATTTGTGAGTTCATGTAGGAAGGTGAAAATTGTTTCTCCAATAATAATATTTTATCTGTTTCTAAAACAGATTAATGATTCCCATGAGTCCATTATGAGAACTGTTCATTAACTGAAACTTTTAACTTCTGGTAGATATAACTGCAACCTGTTAACTTTATCTTTTTTCCAGCACTAGCTGCTGAAACTCATCAGCGAACAGGAACAGTGTCACAAGTATCGTGGAAAAGCACACTAACTAGCAGTGCAAACTTAGCAAGTCATCTTCACTTTCTAGGTCTGTTTCCATGTCAACAAAGTGAAGCCTTTGGACTCAATTTTTGTTAAGACCTGTTTTGATTCTAAATTCTTTGAGTTTTTTATTTTTCTTCTTTTTTTGGCAATATAAAACTTCAGGAAAAATGACCATCATCTCAGAACTCATTTTAGGGAGAATAATACGTGGTATACATTTTAAAGCAGAAAGTAAAGTGTCAATATTAAAACACTAAAAAAAAATATTAATTTATCATGGTGAATTTGATCTAAGTTATGAAAAATTCTTGATGCTCCCTCATTTGGGGGTAAGTCCTAACTTAATGGAGCTTGCTGCTGTATTTGACGCTGAGGACCTCACTACCTTTTTCTATTCATGAAAAAATAAGGACCTTTCAGGGGCTGGCTCCATGGCTAAGTGGTTAAGTTTGCGTGCTCTGCTTCGGCAGCCCAGGGTTTCACTGGTTCCGATCCCGGGCGCAGACCTAGCACTGCTCATCAAGCCGTGCTGAGGCGGCTTCCCACACAGCAGAACTAGAAGGACATACAACTATGTACTGGGGGACTTTGGGGAGAAGAAGAAGAAGGAAAAAAAGATTGGCAACAGATGTTAGCTCAGGGCCATCTTAAAAAAAAAAAAGAAAATAAGGACTTTTGTTTACAGGACGCTATTTTCTCATTCTTCTCCCGCCTCTCTGACAATCTGATCACTTTCAGGTGGTTATTCTCCAATATCCAGTTGTATTTCCCTGGTCATTCCTTTAATCACCCATTATGCTTCTTTCTATTCTCTCCTTAGGTGATTTGATACATTCTCTTGGTTTTAATTATCACCTCTGCCCTGATGATTCCCAAATCTTGATCTCAGGCTCTGATATTTCCCCTAAATTACAGAATCACAGGCCTAGTTGCTTATCCACACGGATATCCCCAAGCATCTCAAACTCGGCATGTTGAATTTGTATCACCCTCTACTCCTACTCTTATTCCTGTTTTTTCAGTCTTTGTAGAAGGCAACAGCCTCTAGTCCTGAGACATCTAACAGAACTTTCTGCAATGATGAAAATAGCCTATATCTGCATTGTCCAGTATGATAGCCACTAGCCACATATGGCTGTTAAGCATGTGAAATGTGGCAAGTGAGGAACTGAATGAGGTACTGAATATTTAATTTTGGCATTCTACATTCCTTCCCCTTAAAAAAAAGTTTGGGTGCGTACTAAATTCCCGCTCGTCTCCATTACCAACGATGGGAGAGAAGGAAAAAGATTGTGGGTAAAACATAAACCATAGCAAAAATAAAATTCTCAATCTCAGATGCAACCTCAATTTATTCTTTTAATTTTATAGAATAAAAAATGATAAAAATGCTAATTTTAGAAATCTTAGTTACAAAGAAATGGATAATACCAGCATCTATTCTATCCTGTAAGAATAAAACAAGTAGAAAACAATAAATTGTTAAAGTACAACACTTAACTCATGTATTTCTATGACAAATATTTATTGAGCACTTACTGTGTTCGGGGCACCATGCTGGGTGCTGGAACTTCTGCAAGAAAATAAATTGACACCCTTGCTGCCCTCAAATATCTGTAATAGGATGGCTTCTCTCCCAAGCTGCCTTTCTTTTTTGATTTAAAAATTCAAGTTTATTTAACTCTTGAAGGAGAATTGGGAAAAGAGAATCAAGGAAAGGCAAGCATAAATGTTTTTCTCCTGAGGAAATAGTGCTTTACAAAGTAAACGGTAGTATGCACATTCTTTAAAGCAGTATTTTAATTTTTATTAAATCTAACATTTTTAGTAGCAATCTTTTGGAATGAAAGAAAGTGTACTTTCAAAAAACAGCTTTAAAAGAATTCTTCTAACTACCTAAGATGAAATTGATGTAAAGAATGACAATGTACAATGAAAAAAACATTAAAAACAACCTATGTAGATATGTTTTTAGTTTCAAAATCACTACAACAAAACTATATTTCAGTTGTCAGAAGGTATGGCATGCCTCACATAAGTGTAAAATACTTTTGGAGTACAAATACTGATGGCATAAGTAGGGTACAAGATTAAGTGACAAGTAGAAGAAACAGAAATCTGTAAGGGCTGATTAATTCTTACAGAATTATACTCTCAACTGATTGTTCTTCTTAAGTATAAAAAGACTGAGTTCGCTGTTTATAAATATCACAGTGCTTCTTTCATTAGTTACCTTCTTCTCTTAAAAAAAATAATACTGGCTTGATTAATTGTGAAGGTTAAGAAACAAATATTCTGCTAGAAGTTTTTAAATGCAGAACTAACACAATTAAAATAACAACAAAGTACAGTGTAGTTTATACTTAAGGAATACAGTTTTTGCAGGGTTTTTAAGGATAAGAAATGTCCTTTTTCATTTTCTGTCAAAACATATGACAACAGATATATATATCCATGTGCAAAATTAAAAGATAATCATTGGCAGTGTGTTCTACAATGCCTTACCAAAAGGCGATTGTAAACTGTACTTTTCCTTTTAAGTAGAAAACAAAACTGATTATAATGGCATTTTTCTCCTGAAGCTAAGTGCTCCATATTTTACATATTCTACTAAACATAAGTTGAGGTTTTATTATAACCACGCCCCAAAGTCCGCATAGTTCATCCACCACAGTATTCACTCTCTTATAGGCACCCCAGTGAAAATTCCACAGAAATGTGTGATTATCTTCACTGTATCAACTTCACGTGGTGGGGGCACCTCAGAATACCCTACTAACTTTAAAGACCCATCACAGAGTAAATATTTTTAAATGTGTGTACAAATAATTCCTGAAACTATTGACTGTTTTAGATTAATAGAGACAGATGGTGTTTCTTTCCTTTGGCTGCAAATATATTCAAATTTATTTTAAAGCCATAAAACATGAATAATCCAAGCAAAATTCTGTAGGACTGTAGAGTCCTCTGATCATATCATATTTCTGTACTCTTCTTTTCCACATGAACGTTTTGTGGTTTAACCATTATTTATGCAACCATCTGCATTGCCCTTTAGATCATTTCAACTCCTCCTTTTTGGACTGTTGTAAGTTTTGCTAACTCTTCCTTGACATCTTACCACACAGAGCATGCTCCCAGAAATTGGGGCCGGCCTGGTGGTGCAGTGGTTAAGTGCGCACGTTCTGCTTCTGCAGCCCGGGGTTCGCTGGTTCGGATCCCGGGTGTGGACATGGCACCACTTGGCAAGCCATGCTGTGGTAGGTGTCCCACATATAAAGTAGAGGAAGATGGGCACGGACGTTAGCTCAGGGCCAGTCTTTCTCAGCAAAAGGAGGAGGATTGGTGACAGATGTTAGCTCAGAGCTAATCTTTCTCAACAAAAAAAAAAGGAAAGAAATGGATATACCAAGGTGATGATGAGTTTTATTTCATTTTAATAGCTTTTTCAATGTTCATCCTTTGCTATCTCCAGAGTTAGAACCATTAAACACTACCTATCAGCCTATTGACATAATATGGTTTAATTATCTCTAAATCTTTTACTTTGAATACCCACATTAAAATTCATCCAACTTTTTTCAATAAACTCAGACAATATTTCCCTTAAATTCCTGTTTCTTTAGGCAGAAGTATTTGAAGTGATGAAAGTCTTAATCTTGAAGGTATTTTTAAAAATAGGATACTGGCAATATCTATTTTTCCGTAGGGCACTCCAGGAATACTATTGTACTATTTTTTATCATTTGAATGTAATAATATTATTACTTATGTTATATATTCACAACATAATTATTTTCTATTCTATGCCATAAAGTAATGGGAGCTAATCAGCAATTATTCTTCTTGTCTTGGCTCCCAAAGCCATTTTTTCACAATTCATTTCAACAAATATATTGGATACCTACTATGTGCCATGTACACTGTCATGTGCTGAGCATTTAAGATAAAGCACAAGCATACAGAAAGTAAGTGAATGTGAGCAAGAGAGAAATGTCATAAGTTTTGAAAGTACCACACAAAGGTAGATAAGGAAGTAATTCATTTACTTCAGGGAGTGGGGAATCAGGAAAAGCTAATGATAAGTATTTTATTTTTAGTTGGGCTTTGAGATTTACATAGGAATCTGTAAGATACACCTGGCGAAGAGAGATAAAGCAAGAGGAAGAGCTGAGAGAGTACACAGATGAGAAAGTGTACCGTTTGTTAAAGAAAACTGAGTAACCCAGTATGGCATAATAGAGGAATCAGGTGTGGATACAGATGAAGAAGATAAATGGTGAAAAGCAGAATGCAGACAGGCTGTAAAGGTCCCTCTAGGTTGTGCCTGGAAGTTTGGGCTTGATTCTCTAGGCAGCGGAGGGTTTTGATCTAAGAGTCCACAGTCAAGTCTGCATCTGGAAAGTCATTCAAACATAGTATAAGATAGACTTCCGGGCCAAAGGCTGGAGGGACCAATTTGGAGACAATGGACTATTTTAACAGTTCCAGATAGAAAATGCCAAGGGCAAAAAACAAAGTAGTGAAAGTTAAGACAGACAGAAACAGCTGAACAGAGAAGGAAAAAGTTTAGAAATAAAAATTAATAAAACTTGGAGAGATGAGGAAGACCTGAAAAATCAAGTATGACTTACAGCTTCCCAGGCAAAGGAACAGGTAACCAGGGTAGGAAAAACAAGAGAATAATTTTCACAAGCTTGTTCACTTTTGGATCTGGTGTGTTGCACAGGCACATTACAAGCATTTAAGTGGCTGTGAACTAATGAATAAATTACATTCATTTTGTCAGTCAGTCATTTATTACAGTCTCCATATTTTCACTCACAAATCTGCTTTTCTAGATAACCAAAGTAGAAAAGTGTTTTAAGCATAATCAAATGTTTGACAGGTAAATTTGTACAGGATGAAGTTTGGGGCAATACATCAGAACGCTTCAGGGCCATATACCAGAATGTCTTCATCATCATACAGAAAGACAGTACTAGGCTGTGTTCTTTCAGTTACTTTTTCTAGAGTGGTGCTAGACTCACACAGAAAACTTCCACAGTCTCAATTCCAGGTAGTTCTTCCCCGGGAATACACAACTGTAAGTTAGTTAAGGCAACTCAGGGTGACAATCTTTGGTAACTAAAACATATATATATATATTTATATGTGTATTACGTATGTATGTATATATATTATACATATACATTTCATATATGTGTATTATATATGTGTGTATAGATATGTATATGTATATTATATATGTATATATATGTGTATATATGTGTGTATTACGTATGTATATATATTATATATATATATATATATATATATCTGTCTCACTGGGCCATATACTAACCTCATTATTGACATGCTTTTCTGATTATGAACAGTAAATTCATTTCATCTTCTACAGAATTTCTAAATTAGTTTTAGATGTTAAACTTTACACATGAATAGGCTTATTTCATAGGAAAAACTAAAAGATCCAAAATATTATTCTGCATTAGTATTCTCTTATGTAGTAAAATGATAGAACATCCCAATACTGTCATCCTAAGAGGCACCAATTAATTATTTTGTGTGTGTCCCCAGCCAGTTTCATTCAATAAGCTGCGTGACTCAGTTCAAAAGGTGATTAATTGGCCCATGTTTCATATTGCAGAATTACCATCCCATCTACGATACATGCAGACGTTGAGAAATTTTAAATTCAAGCTTAATCACCTTGTCTAAATATTAAACACAGAGAAATAAGGGGCAGGGTAATTGACATTGAAACCTTCCCTGAGGTAGAACAATTTTCCACTCACTCTTACCAGAGATACACTCTGTACACAATACCTGTCTGTCAGCAGTCAACACCCCTGAAGGTGTAAGACAGAAACTGCCTCCCCCGCCTGACGAGCTCCAGCGATTCGACAGGGATTAGCTATGCATGAGAGAGGGTATCAGTAACCCAGAAAGTCTCAGAATAATGACTCTCCTTCTCATCCTGCAATCCAATCATTTTAGCTAGGAGTGATCAAAATATTTAATTATTACTTTGAAATCAAGTAGGCTATATTGTTCTACTTTGTTTTCACTGTTCTGTTACATTTTTAAGTACATTTTTTACAATCTTTACAGAAAATATTAGTATATTTCTACATGTAAATAGATTTATTTGTTATAATAAAATCTCTCTTTCTTTCCCGTTTTATGGGTACATGAATATTTCCAAGCAAGGTTTTATTCCAGTAGAATCATTTTGCAGTCATTTCTGCATTTTTGCTGTTGTCATTGTTCTATATATTTGTAAAGAGGTAACAATAGGTTTTTTTGAGATTAATACTTTCACATTTCAACATAGAAGTATCAGTTTAGCAGCCTGAGGTGGGGGAATGTAATTTCCTATATTTATTTTCACATTCTGTGGCTCCTATTATTAAAGGCGTTCTAATTATAAAAGCATCAACTCCTGTCAAGTAATAATGCAATCTGACAAAGTTAGAAGTACATTATATATTTTAGGCAATTGTGTCAGTTTCCTAGAAGGAAATTTGAGTCTATCTGACCAAAATAATTTTCAGCTACATACAGAGTTTTACATATTTTTTCCTCAAAAAATAAGAGGTGTTCAATTCATAATGACTTTTGCAAACAGCAACGTGTCACATATAGTAGGCACTCAAACATATTTGTTTAAATTAAACAGTAAAAGTTTTCTAAGTATTGCAATCTATTTAGAAAGATAAACATGATGAAGAAAAAAACATAGAAAGGAACATTTAAACTCACCCAAACTGAGAGTCAGCAGACTGCTGGAAATGATAGCGGAGTGACAGTCAAACTAGGTTCTCACCTAGTTCTGCCACGACCTATCTCTGATACGATAAAAGCCATGTGCTTAAAATAAACGTAAAAGTGAGTCAGACACCATTACATGTTGAAGACTGAACACAGGGAAGCCAGGAAGGAGGATGCCTTGGTTCCCCAGCCTGCATTTACAGTAACCTCTCTGGGCTTGTTTCCTCATTATAAAATGAGAGCGTTGAACTAAATGACTTCGCAGCTCCTTTTCATCTTTAGAACATCATAATTTCATGAAGCGGAGTAATGGCATGATCACAATTGCTAAAGTGAAGCCCTGAAAACTCCCTAAAGTTTGCTTTTATTCGAAATTTGCTGGAGAAGACAAATATGAATCAGCTAACAGGAAAGCAAAACGGCAATAGTCCCAGCAGACCTGTTTGTTGAATGAATGAATGAGGAAGTCGAAACAGAATAAAATAAACTATTTTTATATCTCTTTATAATTTATAAAGTGTTTTCCCACAAATTATGCCATGTACCCATTTCATCCAAAAAAGAATCCTTTGAAAAGCTTAGTAAGTAAATTACCCAGGATCACAACATAGAAAAGGTGGAGCCAGGTTTCAAAGCCAAGCATTAGAAGTCTAGTCCCTGCTCTTAACTGTACCCATCTCCCCAATTAACCTCTTTTTCTCCACTTCCTGTTCTCCTGCTTCTCCAGGCCCATCACCTCCCTATCCAACATCCTTTTGTGCTTTTCACCACTTACACCTCAACCAGAATCCTCTAGCTATGTGACTCAAACATATGTACACATCCTTTTATCACTGTCTTTTTTTTCCTGCCACATTCTTTTCTGGCCTACTTGATTACCAATGTTTTTTCTTCTATTTTTAAATTTCATATTTCATTTACAAGTGATAATAAAGTGTTAAAATTAAATATACAATAGTGACCGAATTTGAGAACTCCCTGAGCAGACAAAACCATTTAAGCCACACAAGCAAAACTAAGTCTAGCTTATTTCAGGAACCGAGGCGAAACTTGACTTAGGTTATTTTTGTAAATGTCTCTGACAATCATAAAAGAAACTTGTCATCTCCCTAAAAATGGTATGAGATAATCACTTAAGTACCCCCTGCCATCTGGAAACCCCCATTGTAATAATCAATCATTGTAAAGGTTAACAACTTCCTCATTTTCACTTTATAAGCCATCTTGTAACTTCATGCCCCCAAGCTTCATACCAGTTTTGATTTTTGAAAGCTCACAGTTTGTGAACTGTTCTTATATGCACAATAAACTCGTACTAACCACTATTTATTGATTTGGTGGCGTTTTTTTAATACTTTTTTTTTTTTTTTTGAGGAAGGTTAGCCCTGAGCTAAAATCTGCTGCCAATCCTCCTCCTTTTGCTGAGGAAGACTGGTCCTGAGCTAACATCCATGCCCATCTTCCTCTACTTTATACGTGGGACGCCTACCACAGCATGGCTTGACAAGCAGTGCCTTGTCCGTACCCGGGATCCTAACCCGGGAACCCTGGGCCTCTGAAGGGGAATGTGCAACCTTAACCGCTGAGTCACCAGGCCAGCCCGAATTTGGTGGTTTTAATTTTGCTATTTCTGGATTCTCGGCAAGAACTAATAAGTTAAGCTCAGCGCTATATCTAACCAAGAGCAGAGAAAATGATAACCATAAACTTTAAGTGAAATTAGATATAAGAAGCAGACCCACCAATTTCTACAGCTTCTGGAAGTGTTTAAAGCACTCTAAAAGTTCCCAAAAAATCTTATTCTGTTTTTAAAGTCTTTTTTACAATAATCTTGAAGAAACTATTATTCCATTTTAGAAGTTTAAAAATATTATTACAATTTCAACAATAGTGATTTCCTTTGAAACTGTATACTATTTTATTTGCATTAGATATTAAATTACTTTTTTTTGATGGCAGGACTGAAAACTATCAGTTTAAAAGGGAGTTACAAACATCCAAGGTAATTTAATATTCAACATAACTATTTGAACATGAGATTTCCTTCCTATCTGCCATATTACCAATTACAAAAAAATTGTTCAATGGTTACAATTATTTCTTCTTAGGAAAAAAATTATTTTCTATTATATCATTAGGCCAATGTTGATTTGTAGACTGCTATAGGGATCAATCAAATCTTATTTTTCCAAAATGTCAACTGTTTCAATATTTAATTTAAAAAAGAAAAAGATAAATCAAAAGAAACCAAACATTCAAGAAACAGATTTATTTCTTTGTGTCATTTAACTCATTAAGGAAGTGCTTTTTAAAATCTACATATAATACAGTGAGGACATTTTTCAGCTAATAAATATCTCAGTATTCTGATTACTACAAAGAGCACCATCTTATTTTATTTATAGATGTAGCATAAAATAATGTTTCTAATGTTTAGGGTCAAAAACACATCAGTTTTCTCTCAAAATGAAATCATTGTGCAATTTCTACATTTGAATGTCTTAAAATAACATGGTTTCAGAGAGGTAGGCACTTGTAAACACTTAGGGACAAAATTAAATGAAGTTATATCCTATAGCTATTATATAGCATGTTTGTCCTGATGAAATAATGTCTACCACATGTATATTACTGCCACTGCAATTGCAACTTCAGAGCAAGGCGACTGTCACTTGCTAGTTGCGGTCCTAAAAGACATTAATATGTTAACATGTCTTGGGTTCCAGCTGCACTTGGCACTAGAAAGCTTTTCAGGTTTTCATTTCCTGAGTTACTGCTGTCTAAAGACAATCATTGCACAGGTAAATCTCTTGCAGTTATTCATTACATATTAATGGGGTTAATGTTTCTAAGCTTTTTGGAGAGTATGACCTCAAATTTGAGACCAATATATTGATTTGTATATTGGTGTTTCTTAACAATATATAAACATTCAGATTCTCATTCTCTTCCATAATCTAGTCATACCGTACATGTTCAATCTCTTTTTCTCAAGCTTTCCAGTCCTACAAGGGACTAGTCTCATGACTTTTGGCACATCCTGTGCTTATCCCTGTCTCTAGTATATTCCCCATGCTCTTCTTTCTGGCTCAAACACCACCCTTCTTTAGCTCTACTTATTAACACTGCATCCTTGTAAGTTACGCCAAATAGAACTTCTCAAAATCTTCAGAAGACTGTAGCACATACTGACCTGGACATTCTCTGAAATCCAATTACACATGTAGTGTGCAATATCACCTAAGTTCACAATACGTTGTTTTTTGGTTTTGGTCTGTTTATTACACCTCTACAGTAGATTGTAAATTTCTTGTGAATAGAGGTCAAGCCTGTTATTTCATTGTTTGTTGTTACCCACTCCAGACCAAGATGTAACCAGCTGGAAGTCCTTATGCTGTTCCAAAGAAAGCAGAAATACTTTTGGACAATAAACCGAGCTAGGGAATTGTATCAGCTTCTCTGGGCTTCACCCAGCCACAGGCCCATCATCATCAGCTCCAGTGTGGAACAGCATCTGCCTTATGGAGGGGAATTTTTTTCTACTTGCTCCAACTACGTAACTCAAATGAAGTTTGCCTGTTACAGTACCAAGTCCTTCTAGCCACATGATTTTACAAACAAGCACTGGGCCAATCAGAGACATACTCCGAGAATTTTCCAATCGGAATTAAGGAAAGGAGAGCATCGTATTCTCTGAAGGGCAAAGTTTAGAAGACATGGGGCTGGAAGATGTTGGCAGCTATGGTTCCACTCTATGGAGAAAATCTGGTAACATAACACTAACACGGGATGAGAATCATTCATAGATGAAAAACAGAAAGATTGCTTCTTAGCAGTGATCTAGTTCCTCATTCAGTTTTCTCTGTCAGTTATGATTAGAACACATAGAAAATACGAGAGAGAATGAGCAGTTTACCTTCAATCCAACATTTTGACTAGAGACATATTTCACACAAAAAAATTTTGTTTGAAATGGTGCCTTCATCTGGAACATTCATCCTCTCACTTAAATCAAAATTAATGTCTTACGATACATTTCTAAATTTGAGAAATCTCCCAAGTAGTTTTAAGAAATATACTCTTATTTAAAAGCAGTACCATTCCAGTCTATGTTCATTAACATAAAATTCTAAGAAAGAGACTCTTTCACAGTCTTTATACTTTAGCCTTAAGCTATTAGCTCCCATCAACTCAACAAATAGTTATTTATAAATAACCATGTACGTTTTAGAGATAGCCTTAAACCAAATATAAAATAAAGTCCCAGCGCACTGTCACAGAGACGTTTGTGTTTAGCACGGTTATACTATGCTACTTCATATTTAAGTACCGAAGATAAGAATATTATTTAAAACTGAAAAATTTGTAAACAAGGGTTAGTTCTATACCACTGCACTTAAAGACGGACTTTTTAACATATCTATAAACTTAAGACAGAGAATTGAGTATTTATATTTGGTTAAACTGATTACAAACAGGAAAACAGGCTAATATTTAACTTTAACATAGAGTGAAAATAGGTAAACTTGAAATAGTCATATAAGCAGATGATTTAAAATAACTTATTTCCAGTTTCATATTGCTAACATATATAATATTATAGGTTTGTATTTATAGTCCTGAATAAATCCACAATCCATATACAAATACAATAACACCACAATTAGGAATTTGTTTGAAATACTCTTGCTCTTGCTATTGCTATTAGTACAGTCAATAAATCAAGATGTCTGCAATACTGAGAATTAAGTGTGATCTAGTTCAATGCCAGAGTTTTGCTTCCCAGAGCAGTCTTTTCTCTCCCATCTCTACAAATAAATGACCCAGCTATTTAAGTGGAAAATACCAGATTGCTTTTGTTTCATCTTTATTGAGGTATAATTAATGAATAAAATGGTAAGGTGTTTGAAGAGTACATCATGGTGATTTGATACACGTACACATTGTGAAACAATTCCCACCATCTAGTACACATCAGGTGATCAAAAGTCAACAAGTCTAACACATTTTAGCTGATATATTAGAAAATATATTTATGCACCTAGATTTTACTGAAACAAAAAAGATTTCCTATCCCCAAACAATTTGTTACAAAACCTTGTTACTTCATTAAGTAGCTTTTTGTGCTAGTTTGGTATAAAAGGAAATAAAGGTCTACTTAAGATTAAGAAATTGGAAAATAGAATAAAATGTATATTGTCTTACTGAACCAGGTAGATAGAAAAGCACAGGCCTGTCAACTCACATAGAATTCCTTTTTGTTCTCTGTATGTGTGTATGTGTGCGTCTGTATAACACAAACTTGTTATTAAGCACCAACACGCAACATTGCTAATTAATTTTGAATATGGTAATTATTATTCTGTAGTTAAAATTATTTCATGTTCTTTCTGACAGGCTCAAAGGATATGATTTGTTTTTACTGAATATATTGATAATCACAGCAATGGAGAAACAAAATGACTAATATTGTGTTTATCCTTTCTGTCAAAGCTGGCATATAAAAACAGATTTCCACACTTACCAGTTTCCAAAATGTGGTGGTAGTTCATAATAGATCCCTAAATGCATTTTGACAAAGTGAAAATTAGTTTTACATCATGAGATCTGGGCAACGTTTCTAGAAAAATGTGATAATTAAATTCAGAAAACAAGAAACATGTAAGAGATTTTTCCCATAGCTAGTAAGTAGCTTTGTGTAACATACTATGTAATGACATTCTTATTTAGTTTTTAATTTTCTTTTTTAAATGTTTCTAACCACAGCGTATACTTAAGCACAATGGCTAGGGTAATGAGATTAGTATTTACTGATTACTCTAAATAATTATCAACATTTTTTTAATGATTTGGGAATAAAGCTATCTTATTAATTTTGTTATATAGATAAAACTACAGCTTACTAATATTGGAATTTTCATGTATTCAGCATTTCCTCTTCTCAGAGCAAATAAAGAACATCTAATAAGAGTTTATGGTAAAGTTTTGAATTAACCAAATAGTATCTATTAAAGTCTATACATGGGCTGGCCCCGTGGCCGAGTGGTTGACTTCGCGTGCTCCACTGCAGGCAGCCCAGTGTTTTGTTGGTTCGATTCCTGGGCGCGGACATGGCACTGCTCGTCAAACCACGCTGAGGCAGCGTCTCACATACCACAACTAGAGGGACCCACAACGAAGAATATACAACTATGTACTGGGGGGCTTTGGGGAGAAAAAGGAAAAAAAATAAAATCTTTAAAATCTATACAGATTATTACTATTGGGAAAAAACAAATCTTTCATGAGATCATGAAATTGAGGTGTGTGTTTCAATATTCACGCTAATTCGGAATAGAAAAAAAGAAGCAGCTTTTTTTTTTATAATAGCTAATAAAAGCAAATCAGTTGTAGAAAAGTCCTTAAGATTATCCTTTAATACTTAATGAAATACAATATAAAAGACAGCTTGAAAATCATAAAATACAAAATAAACATTTTTTTTGAATTATTTTATTGGTGGCACTATTTCCATTTAATTGCGCTAAATAGAGAAGATAACAAATTAGAGCTAGGTGATGGAAAAGCCAATTAATAGGTGAATATACCTCAGAAGGCACAGGCAAAATAGTGATTTATCAGAGTATATGCTCAGTGATGTCACAAATCTGGTACATTTGCAAATAGGAGTTCAGTAAATGATCGTTTAATTAAAACAAGTTAACATACGAGGCATGCAAGAGTAATAAGGTTCAAAATAGCAAATTTCCTGGTTACTGAAATAACACTGACTATGCCTGTCTCACGTTGGTATTAACTTCACATTATGTAGGCAGAGAAAAGCTTTAATTGATGTTAGTGTTACTGGAAGGGCCAACACGGTATAGCATTAGCACCTCTTAGGTGCCAAAGAAATAATAACCTGTGACATGGCAATAACTTATCCCAAGCCTCAGGGAGGCATGTGCTTTGGAGAACCATGCCATGTAGTAAAGATTTCTATGAATAAACTCATTTTTTTTTTTTTTTTTTGGAATGAGGAAGATTGGCCCTGAGCCAACATTTGTGCCAATCTTCCTCTATTTTGTATGTGGGATGTCACCATAGGTCCCAAACCCATGAACCCTGGGCCGCCGAAGTGGAGGATGGGAACTTCACCACCATGCCGCCAGGCTGGTCCTCTTCTCAGTCTTCTTGATTAAACTCATTTACTCTCATGATTTCAATATCCGCAAAACTCTCCAGCCCTGCTCTCTCCCAAGAAATTCAAGTTCTTATGCTCAGTTGCCTGCTGGCTAAATAGAACATTCTGCAGACAAACTGAACTTGCCAAAACATAAACTAGTCACCATTCCCTGACACTTGGCCATTCTCCTTCTTAGAGACTCTTCTGTTGATGACATCACTATCTCCCGAGCACTCAAACTAGAAAACTTGGGGATCGTCTTCATTCTTGCTTTTCCTTTCTCACCCACATCCTTAACTTTCCTCTAGTCCATCCCCTCGCAGACACGCAACCTGTGCAGTCACACAAGGCTGCTCACTCAGAAGGGTTCCATGCTTCTCTGCTGGCCTACTCCCACCTTCTTGAAATGGTGAATAATTGTTGAACAAGGAGCCCTGCATTTTCTTGCTTTGGGCCCTGTAAATTAGGTAGCCAGAGCTGTCTCCCATGCCCTTTATCCTCTGTAAAATCTATGTTGTAGCCTCTAAACCTACCATGAACTTTCTCACTTCCTTGTCTGTGTTCTCACTTTCCCTCTGCTCGGAATGCTCATTTGCTGATCAAATCCTCAAACACTCCTTTCTGGTGCCACCTCCCCCAGCAAGCCTTCCAGTATAATTAAGCTAGGTTAAGCACTCCCATAACAATACTATTTAAATAACTCTGTTAGTTCAATTACAAGACTGTATTATTATCTGGTTTCGTATCCCTTATGTTCTATGAGCTCATAGAAAGGAAGCAGGAATTACTTTCTAACTAACATAGTAACACACAACTAAGTTTTATTGTATGAAAGAATAACATGATGAAAATAGATAATAAGTAACTCTGCTTTTTAGTCTCATGAATTAGTGTATTTTCAGAACAAAAAGCGACTGGAGTTTTATTTTTTAACCAAATAAAAATAATAATAAGACTTGCATCATCAATTCTACCTCCTAAACAGCTTTTGGACCTATCCACTTCTCCCTACTTGTTCCTTCTTCACCCCCACTCAGTCCAATAGCTTTCATCTCTGGCCTGAATTATGATAATGGGCTGTCTTGCCTCCCTCCAATTAATTCTCCACTATGCAGGCTGGAGCGATCTTCAAAATAAAAATCAGACTGTGTACTCATAACAATTATTCTTTGCCTACATCCTCCAGATTTCAGCTCAAATATTCACTAGTGATGTCCAGGAAAATTACTTGGCCCCATAAATTAAAAGAAGTCCCTTGCCCCCCAAACACACACACACACTTTTAATATCTCTCATTGTACTTTTCCTTTCTAGCACTTAGCTGAGTTTGTAATTTATAACTTTTGGTGAGATAAGTTAATTAGGCTTGTCTCTCTCACTCGAAAACTTCAGTTAGGGACCACGTCTACTTTGCTCCACGTTCTATCATCAGTATACCTGGCAGATAGTAGGTGCCCAAAAAGAACGTGTCAAATTAACGTTGGATAACAGGATTTTGTAAACACGTGGCAAGGGAGCTTCAAAGACTCTAAAATGTATATATTCTAATGATAACTATTATTCTCATTCTCTCTGCTCTCTTGCATATAATAGTTTATATTGGTTGGCCTGATTCATAGTTCTTCAAATTTCACCTCCTTCAACTCTAAGTATGGTTGGTATCTCTAAAGATTTCTAAGAAGCATTCAGAGTGTATTTGTTTAGATTGTTATCTGAGTTCTTCCCTGAAGACTCTATTGAACACCTGAGAATTTGAGGGAAATGATGCAGAACATCCACAAGAAGAAACACAACTTTCCTCACATATGCACTAACACAAATTAGCAAGTTTTATAAATACGCAACTAGGAACCATAAAAATCTTTCCTTGCCTCAGACCCACAGAGCTTCAAACACTATTTTAAGCATATCCCTTGAAGACTGCCACATGTACATAAAGTAACTCTCAGAGGATGACTTCTTCCTGAAGCAAAACCTAAAGATGATACCAGTTCAGATGTCTGTATTCAATTATGAGGATCCTATTTAACTGTTTTTCTCCTTTGGTTTGTGCTTTCAGAACAGCTTCTGGAACATTGATTCTTATGTGTTCTAAATCCCTAAGCTTCAGTTTCTTCACCTATAAAACGAAATAGTGATGGTACTGCTACTATAGTGTAATGGTAAAGATTAAATTAGGTGACCTACCTAAAACACTTAGTATAATGTTTGTCAACTTGTGAGTATCTAATAAACCTTAGCTTAAAATAATAACTGCTCCAAACGTTTTTAAAGTCCGGAAATCACAGAGATATGAATCAAAATGACAGAATACTACAGAATTCTAACTGGAAGGCAAAAACCAAAGTTGAAGGATTGTGTGCGTCTGTCAGGCAGTTGGATTGGTTCTCATTAGCGCCCCTCTGGCACTAGTTTTCCTTCCATACTTCTGCCACTTGGATAGCTATGCAAAATTACACCTGCAATGTAATCAGATAAAGAACCCAAAAGGAACTGTTACAATTAATTTGACTGAGAACGAGGCATGGAAGATAAACATGCAGTACGCCCTCAGGACCACAAACACTACATTTATCTCTGTTTATCAACATGTCAGTTAATGAACCAACTGGCTATAAGTCTTTTAATAAGAAGTAATCATTTCCAACTAAAGTTGCCAGATTCCTATAATTCAAATCTACTTTCTGCAGTGACTTTTAAATGAAAAGAAAACGTGGTTTTAAAAGCAATGTTCCCTTCGTGAATATTTCCCCTTTATTGTTTTTGAATTGCCCAAGTTCAAATGAGACAATTAAATGCTGTGTCTTTGTTTTGTTCAGAGGCGAGATGAAGGTAATTTGCTGCTTCGTGCATCTGTTTCCTCATCAGCACAGTGAGGACGAGGCTAATTAGAGGCTGAAAACAATATGGTCATATGGATAGGCCAGATTGCCTGTCACTCAGGTTTTCCATGTGTAGGCTCTGTTTTGAGGAGAGGAAACAGGTAATGATTCTCTGGCGTATCTCTTGCAATGCAGGAAAAGAAACAACTGGGAAGCGTTCAGATGTTTATCTGCTTATTTTTAGCATTCATCCTAGGAATAATCTTACTGGACTCCATCATTTGTTTAGTCTTTACAAGAGTATTCTTTATTAGAAAGCTTCAACCAAGGCTACTAAGTTCCACTGAGAACACAGAAATCCAACCAACCCACTTGAGTTCAATTCTTTATTCTGAAATATTCTACAGGGCAGAAAAATTAAGTCCAAAGACAGGTAAATGCACTGCATTTTCAGAAAGTCTAATTTAACTAAATTGATTCAGTAGGGAAAAATTAACATCTGAAAAAGTACAAGTAATTCTAGAGTTTGTACCAGACATGTTTTCTGGTGCCAGTCTCTCCTCCATCACTTTGCACCAGGTAGAATTCAGACATAAGATGTCTACTCACAGAGCTGGCTTGGAAGTACAAGCTAGTACAATTAGATTCTCTCTCTCTTGGACTTTTGAACTAGCAAATTCCAAAAAAAGAGTGGAAAAAGAAGTTGAAAACATGCATTGAGAATTTCACACATAAGCACAAGCAAAAATTATGAATAAATATAAAACATGAGTGAGCAAGAGTAGTGAGGTGGCAGAGATAGAAGTCCGGAACTGATGAACAGAGAAAAGAAGAGGTATCATTAGAGAGAGAGAGTGTGTGTGTGTATGTGAGAGAGAGAGGGAGAGAGAGACAAGTGAAGGGAGGGACTGGCTTCTATCACTGACAGCCCCAGGATCCTATTCCCCTGCAAGTCCCGGATTCCTGGTGCCCTGAAGCCTGGAGGTACCAGTGCCAATGGACGCTGACCATTCTGCATGTCCTATCCTTGGACTTTCCCCAAGACCACCGCCTCCCTTACTGATATTGCCATCCACTGAATGCCACCAAGACCACCAACTGGATCAGGTCACCAGTTTTTCCAAGAGATAAGTCAACACTGGCTAACATACTTTCACCTCAAATATTGCCAGAAAGCCTGCATCTCTCCCCAAACCTGCAAAGGTCAACTTGGGGGTAGGAATGGTGACTTACGATCTCCTCTTCAGCCCTAGCACTGGGGCTTCTCCTGCATTCTCTACCTCAAACCTGAATTCCACTTCAGCATGGTGGGCTTTTTCTGCATCATGATTGCCCCGCTGGGCACTACCCCACTCCCTTTAGCCCCCAAGTGCCACACATTCAGGGCTGTTTGTATGGCTGACTTTATTAAAATTTGGAATCAGGAGGAGTGCCACATTACAGCAAATAACTTAAATAGCAGGCATCAATATTGTTAAAGTCCCTCAGCCATTCTTATCATAAAGGAATTCTACTCATTATCTTCTCTACTCAAGTGCCTTCCTGCCATGTTGCCAGAATCCCTTTTGACTCCCCTGATTCCCTTTTGAAAGCCGTCAAATCCTTGTAATCTCTCAGAGCTACCTCTTTCTCTTACATTAACCACCCAGACCAGGGAATCTTACCCCCATTAATCATTAAACATGCCAATTAAACCATCCTCCAAAAGATAGCCCCTTCTCTCCTCAAGAGGAATTCTGAGGTCACAGCTTAAGAAAAGCCTTTTTTTATGAAAACAGGAGCACCCAACAGTGAGTATTTATTGTGTGCCAAGTACTATGCTCAAAAATTATTAACTCATTTAATTCTTATATCTCCCTTATGTTGATCTCTCTTTTAGTGATGAGGAAACTTGCCTGAGGCCCACAGCATCGGGCAGCATAGGGCTGAGTCTGTAATAGTCTGAAGTAGAACCGGAACCTTCACCCACAACCACGACGGTTCGGCCTCTGCCTGGTTGCCCCACATGAAACCTTACTCAAATTCATACTGAGATTCTCAATTAAAAGCACTATTAAATTCTCACTTTTAACCTTTGTGGGGATTAATTACTACTTAGGTGAAAAACTTATTTTCAACTGTGTTGCTAGGCAAGTGAACAACATGAAAGGAAGATAACACATAAAGAATACCTTTCCGTAATTTAGGAGAAATTATGTGCTTCATCTATTCAATAAAAATATGGCATTTCACTGAATATCTATTTAAAGCTAAGACTCCTACTGCTGGTGAAATTAGACCTTATTAATATAGGCATTCTAACAAGTTCACTTTACTGGGAAGGCACTGTAAGTTTGACACGTTGGAGGAACCGAAAGAAGACAAGTGTGGCTGGAAAACAGGAAAGAGTAGAAAGAGAAAAGAGAGATGAGAAAGCACTGCATCATGCCGGGCTTTCTCAGCCAAGGTGGAGAGTGGATTTTATTTAAAGTGAAATGAGAAATCTTTAAAGATAACTAGACAATATTCTCCACAAGTCTTGAAATAAGAACTAAAGAGCTACTCTATTCTTATCTCCACCATTTAAAGATAGTGCCTCATTATCTAATACATGCGTGTCATGAAGTGTATATGTAAATACCATGTCTGTGAATTGAACTGTGGGACACCATTGCTGTGCCAATAGCAGGGAGACACCACAGAGAAGCAGGCAAGCCAGCCATATGTGCTGTTGGCATCACTGACACACCGGACGGTTATGGCATATGCCTTGAGAAACTTAAAATTATGTTGTTGCTAGTTTTACTGCTGCATTTGATTATATATTTAAGTTCATTTGGAGGCTTTTAAAAAGAAATGACTTCACACTACTAATCTTATGATTATGCAGTTAGCCACTAATAACAACGTGCTATTTACTCAAAGGAGTATACATTTGTAGCCAAGTTTCCTGAAGCTGCTTTTGAATTTACATAAGCATAATTTCCCTCGTAATGTTTAAGACTTTAAAAAATTTGTATTTCGAGCAAAATTTAGTATGCTGATATAAAGTTACTTTAAATGTCTATTCTAAAACCTTGCTGAATTTTTGATTAACTGTGTGTGTATACATGCACATATACACAAATACATGTAAGTTATATGTGTTACATCATATATATCTTCTATATCATGTTTGTCGTTATATTACATATAAGTTGTATCTATAAATTATATATAAAACATGGTATATGTTATATATGTAAGCTATATATATCTTTAAATTATAGATATGCAAATCATATAATACATATGCATGTGTGTATATATACACATACATATAAATTATTTTTGAAAGCAGATTTTAATGTATTAATACATAAAATATGTATTGCAAAAAAAGTCAAAAGACAAAAAAGAGAAAAAAATGTCTTCCAAAGGTAGACATTTTCATTATTTGATAATAAAAATCATTATATGCAAATTTTATACCATTCAAATTAGGAACTCTAATGCAGAAAGCACAAGGAAAGAGGGATATTTTTTAATCCTAGCACAGAGAGGTTCTAGATAGAACCTTTCTATCTTTGCCAAAGAGAACAAAAGAGAAACTCTAAAAGAAGGCACCGACCCTTGAGTCAAATTCCAGGTCCTCCAATATCAGATGTGTGGCCAGTGGGAAACTCAACCATTTGAGTCCCAATCTTTTCAACTCTAAAATGGCAATATACTTTACAAAACTGCAGCATCAAGAAGAGATAATAGTTGCTACCTAGAAGAAACTCAATACCCATTTTCTTCCCATCTCTTTTGGAAAATTACTTCAGTAGCTCGCCATGAAAGAATGTATTCACAGCAGGTTTCCTGAAGAGGAAGAACCCACAGACAATCAACAATCGCTGCAAACAGTTGCAGAGCCAGAAAGTATTTAAGGAAAGCTAGAAAAATAACATTTTCATCAGAATATTTCCAGATTGAGACATGGTTAAAAGAGCTAAGCACTGGAACATTGTATTTAGATATTTAGTTATTAGGTTTGTAAGTCTTCTCTATGCAACAGGCCTGGGGATGGTAAGCATCTATTGAGGCTGGTGAACCGAAAATGCACACTTAAGTGAATAAGGTAATAGTACACATTACCCTTCTCAGTAAACAATCTGGAGATTCGCTCTTACGTTTAGGCACAGTTCTTGAACATCTAGCGTTCATTTTAAACCATGCTCACACCAACTCCTACAGGGTTTCACTTCCTAAGCACATTGGTAAATAAGATGCATTTCACTTGGAAATGGTAGTACGTTGCCTGGGCTAAATTTGAAAACAAAATCCAAAAACAACCAAACAAACTGAAAATCCCACCAAGCCTTCTGACTGAATGTGCGACAGTCTGCAGAAATAAATCCACAACTGAATTTTCTTAGGAAAAGGAATACTTCACCTTCAGCTGGCAGGAGAATATGAATAGGGATTGAAATAAGGGGGATGTGGGATAACAATTGGTGATAAATTCCATAATTTGGGTAACACTTTAGAATGAAATTACTCTAAAATCTTTCATTTCAATTGATTCTTGCCACCATCCTGAGATAAATTTTACTATTTTAATGATGAAAAAATTGTAACTCCAAAAAGTTTATAACATTTTGGGGATCACACAGGCAAATAAACCTTAGAAGAAGTTCAGCAATATGCTGGCAGCTCGAGGGAAATAAGACATTTAACTCAACTTCCTCATTGAGATTTTTTGACAACTTATCCGATCTGATTAAAATTAGATAGCTAGGATCAGACAGGTACTGGAATGGATATCTTCTATTCCCTAGCCTAGTATTCTTGCCACCATATCATTCAGCCGCACAAGTAGATAAATAGAACAGGGTGAGTGGCCAGGGACCAATCATTTCACTGCTCTCTGTGAGCTTAAAACAGAAAGACAGGTACCCACAGAGTGACTACTTAACCCACACTACTCTCAGAGCAAAGGTTGTACCATCTGCTGAGCTTCCATCCCCGTCTTCCTGTGAAATTAACTGGAACAGATGACTGACATGATATTCTCAGTGCTCATAATTTTTACAGGAAGAAAATTAAAAAGATAATTAAGTAAAGAACATTCAGGATTCATAAGGACTCTTGATTACATTTTAGAGGTGAATGCACGTCTATCAGATGTAATCCTCACTGAATTTCCCTTGTCGGGATGTTTCTTTTTATCTTAAGATTCTTCTGAGTGTTTTCCTAATGCTAGATTTTTTTGACATCAAGTTTTTTAAAACCTCATGAGTGCTAAAAACATATCCTAAATTTATGTACTTGTATCTAGTAAATCAAGTTCTTAAGCAAAACGGTTTCATGCCCAATAGCCAACTCTCCACATTTCTCCACAGAAAATTATCTATAGTTCAGACACTAACTGTTTCCTCTCCTCTTTGTCTAAAGATACTGACTTAATTTAGACCCTCATCTCCTCTTTTTGGACACCTGCAAAAGCCTCTAATCTCTTTCTATTTCTGCTATTAATTTCAAAAGCACTGAATCTGACTTTGCTATCATGGGCCCTATGTCCTTTAGCTGCTTCTGGCGTAGTATTAATGTTCTATTTCTTGATCTGGGTGGTAGTTATACAAATGTGTTCAGTTCATGAGAATGTATCAATCTGCACACTAACGATTTGTGCATTTTTCTGTATGTGTGCTATACTTCAATTTAAAAAACAGCTAAAAATAAAAAACTCAGTGTCCTAAATCTCAGTTGTGATTTCTGGATTGTCACTGGAAATCTTCTATAAAATACTTATTTCACTCAAATAAGGGCACAAGAGTAGAATGGAATTGAAACTTTAATGTGTCCTAACCTCAAAAGCTAGATTTGCTTGTGAATGGTAGAGCTGCAATCTCTCCTTGCATGATCCCAGCTTCTAGTATTTTCTCTCATCTTTGTATGAGTTCTGCTCATATGTGTAATAGAGTCCATAAAAGATACAATATTCATTCCAAGGTAAACATCTGATTGTAAACACTGAAATTTTGAAGTTACTAAGTGTTTTAATGAGAAGAATTTATTTTTTGTTGCTATTTTAATTTTTTTCAGCTTCCCACCTGTTCCTTCCTATTTTTTAAAGGAACATCATTAAAAAAGCAAAGAGGTTTTTAGAATAGTATAGCACATAAAAAAAAAAAAACCTATTTGAATAAAAAGAAAAGCCTGAATGTCTCCACCTAGAGGACGAAAGAAAACTGTGTTGGCCTTGCTTCAAAGACCCTTCAAGATAGGACTTCCTTACCTTTCCCACCTCCACCTCTGCCTTCCTCCCATTCACACATTCCACACACCCATGCACTTGGGTCACAGTAAAGCATTTACTGTTTCTAAATTTCACTTTGACTCCTCCCAACCTCCATTTCTTTCACATGCTGCCCCTGCTGCCTGGAGGGGTGGCCAATGTCTTTTCCCAGGGCTCTTTACATCCACAAATCTCAAGACACAACTAAGTCGGAGGAAGTAACCCTCCTGTCCCCTCTCTCTGGCCACAGTGACTATCTCAGAGATGGACATATCTCCAGAGTACAACCATTTGAAGTCCTTCTCAAATATTTTTCTTCTGAAGTAAATAGGGAAGCTGTAAGTTGTGATTTCATTAATGGAAAAGCCAGAGAGAATGAAGATGAGCCAGAAAGTAGCAGAGACATGAGACAGAGAGTGTTTTGGTGCATCAGGACTCTGATTCCAGTCACTGAAGTTCCAGAAAATTCCCTATTTTCTATCGTTCTTTCTTCAATTCTATCAGCTCCAACATCACTTACCCTGTGAAGCCCTCTCTAAGAGTCTTCATCTCCAGTTCTGTGCAAAGGTAAAGTCTGTTCCTGGCTGCTCTGTGCCACCAGGCCTCTACAATAAATAACACTAACCTGAAGTTATTTGTTTTACTTGTGTGCATTCCCAACTAGCACATAAATGCTTGGAAGGCACGAATTCATACCAAGCCTCACGTCCCCTTTGTGCCTAGCACCCAAGAAAAGATTGAACACCTATCGAATGAATTATAAAAATGAACTACCCTGTAAAAGAATATAGAAACTGGATGGGAGTAGCAGAAAGTAAAGACAGGAGGGAATTTCAAATACATACACTGATATAAATAGATCGGGAATATCATGGTGCAATTAAAAAATTAAATGTTACAAAAACCTAAAATAGGTTTTATTTAAAAAGTACATGATGTACAACAACAGACCAGTAATCACTCTACTACATAAGCAAGATTGGCCTCTAAAACTGCACAGTTTGGCAATCCAGAAACTTTATGGGGATGGCAGGAAAACAGAATAGAAAAGAAATGCACACAAAATAAGGGGAGAACAAAAAAGGGATGAAAATAAGACCCTAAGAACATTAAAGTAGGGGCTGGCCCCATGGGCTAGAGGTTAAATTCAGTGTGCTCCACTTCAGTAGCCTGGATTCAGTTCCCGGGCACAGACCTACACCACTCATCGGTGGCCATGCTGTGGTGGTGACCCACATACAAAATAGAGGAAGACTGGCAGAGACGTTAGCTCAGGGTGAATCTTCCTTAAGCAAAAAAGAGGAAGATAGGCAACAGATGTTAGGTCGGGGGAATCTTCCTTAGCCAAAAAAAAAAAAAAAAAAAAGAACATTAAAGTTACTAGGGATATATAATTTGGAAAAATGACGTGATGATAATAAACATAAAATGCATAAAGCTAAAACAGCTACAGTAAAAATGGGGATAAATTTGATGTAAAATTTTTATTAGAATTAAAGCACAACCTTATGATTGCCATATTATACATTACCCAAGATATTATGTAATAAATATTTCTCAAACAAGAGAGTCTATGAATTTTCAGTAAGAATCATTTTGTAGTTGTTTTGTTTTCATGATAATCTGAATGATCAATAAGAATACCATAATGACAGCTTTGAGTCAAGTTTTGGTGTTTTTTTTTTTTTTTAATCAAGTTTTGTCCCACACTTCAGGGACTGAATTTGCAGGCTGCATTGCCACCACGAAGTACTGGATTTACTGTAGTGGGCTACTGAGAAAAGATAACTGGGGTATAAGACACAGATATTAGCACCAAGTCAAAGCAGAAGGATGGTGCAGCATTGTAAACTATGTGTAACATTTTGGACTGAGAAAGTGGCGGGAGAGTTGAGTCAGGTGAGGGCAGACAGAAGCATAAACACGGTGAACTGCAAACTCTGTGCCCGTGAGAGTTAGCACCACAGTCACATTGTGAGCCCGCATCTGGTTTACGAAAAACACCACCATTGCTTTAAAGTAATGATGCTCATTTA